>NC_085997.1:16999231-17219231 GCF_030014385.1 Trichomycterus rosablanca | reverse complement strand
TTATTATTATTATTATTATGTGTATAATCTCTATCTTGCACTTCTGGTTAGATATTACTGCATTTGTTGGCTTTGTACTTGCTTACTCTGCACAATGACAAAGTTGAATCTAATCTAATTTAATGTAATTATTATTATTATTATTGCTATTATTTGTTGATTTCCAATAGCTGCTCAATCATGACTAAGTTCACATTTAGTTCACAGCTGCCCATAACACAAGGCAGAAATATACTATGGACAGGGTTGTCAGTCTTTTGCTCGGCCCTACACGCTCAAGAATTCACTTGATATGGACACAATTTAGAGCAGCCAATTCACTTTCTGGCATGGAGGGGAAAATAATGACATGGAAACATAGGAGGAACCAACTTTTTAACAGACAATGATCAAAGGCAAGGTTTAATCCAAGGTTCTCTAGATGATAATATTAATCATGCTTATTATTATTATAATTTATTATTATTATTATTATTATTATTATTAATAATAATAATAATAGTAATATTAATATTATCATCATCATCATCATCGTTGTTATTATTATTATTATTATTATTATTATTATTATTAATATTATTATTATTTGTTAATTTTAAATAGCTGCTCAATCATGACTAAGTTTACATTTAGTTCACAGCCACCCATAAAACAAGGTAGAAATATACTATGGACAGGGTGTCAGTCTTTTGCTCGGCCCTACACGCTCAAGAATTGACTTGACCATTTCCAAAAAAAAAAAAAATACACTTTGGTTCTAACAGGTTTCAGCAGATTTGTGTTCTTCGACTGTTGTTTACTTAAACTTGAGAAATTATATGTTCACTATGGAAGCACTTCTGTAAGTCGCTCTGGATAAGAGCGTCTGCTAAATGCAGAAAATGTAAAATGTAAATGATATGGACACAATTTAGAGCAGCCAGTTCACTTTCTGGCATGGAGGGGAAAATAATGACATGGGAACATAGGAGGAACCAACTTTTTAACAGACAATGTTTAATCCAAGGTTCTCTATAGATGATAATAATAATCATGATTATAATTTATTATTATTATTATTATTATTATTATTATTATTATTATAGATCAATTCTGAGTCTAATATAAAGTGTGCTATGCTCTTTCTGACCATGTGTGTGTGTGTAAGTTTGTGTGTGTACTGTGTAATATGTCTGTGTGTCTAGTGTGTGCGTGTGTGTAATTAGCATTTCCATTCAGCAGCTGAAATGAAGAAGGGAGCTCGCGGCGGGGCCCCGGGCTACACCCACATATAGAAAGCACAGAGGAGAGAGGGAAGAGGAGAAAAATATGAATAAAGAAAGCCAGAGCCACTGCACATAATTAACATGTAAAATATCCAGTGCAAATGGGGACGGAAAAGGAGCTCGACCTCCTTAAATTGCACCATTCAAAAGTTTAGCTGAGTAATTAAAGGTGTGTGTGTGTGTGTGTGTGTTCACTCACATAATGTAGCTGATGAATGTCACCTGCCCTACTTTAAATACAACCACTTCTCAACAATCTGCACTGGTTTGCGAATGAAACTTCCAGTGTTTTACTTGACCTGCCAATGACTCACGGCGGGTGTTTTGTGTGTAAATCAGTTATTCTGTAGTGACATGGCGCCCCCTACAGGTCAAATGCACAGAAGTGCAAAATATATCCCCAACCTGCCTTCCTTAGTGCCCTCACAACACATTTACAAACCACACACCACGCTTAATGAGACTAATACAAATAATAATTACACCTGCTATAGTAAAATAACTTTATAGTACGCATAAATAAATCTAAATATAATAAAAACAACAATAGTTATCAGTTACTGATTTATAGAATAATTATGCTGCTCTCTCATTTCTTTTATCAACAAATCACAGCTGGACAAGAAAAGTAAAAATGTGTATTTCATCATTAAAGCAAGAGCACGCCTTGAGCAGGCCATCAATATCAGGTCATGTAGGGTCTATTTACCCAATTAAGTATATTAGACACACAGAAGAAGTAGAATAATTACACTGACAGTGGGGTGTTTATAAACTCCATTGGCATTGCTGTGTCTTATCCACTCATACCAGCACAACACACACTAACACACCACCACCATGTCATTGTCACTGCAGTGCTAAGAATGATCCACCACCTGAATAATACATGCTCTGTGGTGCTCTGTCTTACATTTCCTGATCATTGAAGAACAGGGTGAAAGCAGGCAAAAAAAGTATGTAGAGAAATAGATGGACTACAGTCAGTAATTGTAGAACTACAGAGTGCTTCTATATGGTAAGTGGAGCTGGTAAAATGGACAGTGAGTGGTTTTAATGTTATGGCAGATTGGTGTATATATATATATATTAAATAAGTTTGTTCCTTTGCTGTAACAAGCTGAATAATAATAAATCATACAGAACAATAACTTATAATAAATAATAATATTTTACAATAATACCAGAATATCTAAGTTATTTAGTATACATATTTTTATCATCATTCATGGCATAAATAAGTGTTTAATTACAGTATATGTACATTTACACAAAAAGACAACCGCTCACTATTGTCATCCACCATATAATTGATTGATTGATTGATGTCCATGTTCAGGCTATATTATTTTCTTGAGCTTGATCAGGATAATGCAGTTGTTTAAAATGAAAGAATAAAGAAATCTGTCATAAAATGAAAAGACACCGAAACAACTTGCTCAAACATTAGAATAGCACTGAATATTTTTTTATTATTGCCTGCCTTTGGAAACTGAGAAAAAAAATGGGATTTAGATATAATGTATTTTTAGAATACAATAGGATATAATAGGACTCTTGACTCTTGATGATGTCAAAAGGTCAGCAAACTAAAAGTATAAGCGAGTAAAATGTGTAAAAATGTGAGGCAGATTTACTAGTAATTAATGTACATTTAAATGAAATTTCCCAGCTGCTTTATTAGAAGTGTGTGTGTGTGTGTGTGTGTGTGTGTGTGTGTGTTTAAGGCCTTGTTGGGGTGAAGGTTCACTTGTTCCCCCATTGCAATATTATGTTGGAGATCATATCCCACTGGCTCTGACACGAGGGCAGAGCCAGAGAAATCACTTCTGGTTGTGTATTACTCAACTATTATATCAAGTCAGGGTGTAATCATGGGTGGAAATAATTTTCAGTTTATATAATAATTATTTATGGATATTGTTGAACAGATTAATTGCATATTATGCCTCATTTGCTTAAGCGTTACTGCTCAAAAGGGTTTTAAGGTTGTAAAAATGCAAAAATGATTTATAGGAAAGGTTTCAGATGGAACAGGAGTGTATGAAAGGTGTATGGGAAGCTAAAATAAGTGGTTTTGTGTAAAAGAGGGTTGGAAAGTGGTTGCTCGATTGCCAGGTCCCTTAGCTGTACTAAAAAGCGGGTAGTTTCATAAAGGTGAGAGTTCCTCTTACATCATACATGTGCCTTTATATTAGAATGGTTCTCTGTTCTGTGCAATAAAGACTTTAGCAGAACCAAAGCAATAACAGTGCATGAAATGTGCAGGGTGTAAGAATCTACTGTTCAGCTATTTAAACCTTTTATAATCATAAATGAAAATATACAATTTCATTTATCATTCATTCATTGTCTGTTTTATCGCTGCTTTATCCTGGTCAGGGCTGCCATGGGTCCAATTCACTGGGCAAAAGGTAGGAAACACCCGGGACAGGTCTCCAGTCTATTACAGAGCAAACACACACACACTTAAACTCAGGGCAATTGTAGCGGCTCCAGTTAACCTGACCGCATGTCTTTGGACTGTGGGAGGAAAACGGAGCACCTGGAGAAAACCCACACAGACACTGGGAGAACATGCAACTCTACACAGAAAGGGGAATCAAACCCAGGACCTTCTTCTGAGAGGCAACAGTGCTACTGACCGAGCCATGTCATCAAAGAATCATTGTGATTTTTACCTATATTTTTATTTGTGCCGTTTCAAATGTAATGTGGTGTTAATAAAATGTGTTTATTATTATTAATCATTTGGTTATTAATTTACTTTCAGGCAAAAATAATTATTGTAAGTTTTGGCTGTGTGTCTAGCATGGATGTTTTCTTTTTACAATGTTTACGATGAAAATGAAAATTTAATTGAATAATTAATAATGTAAACATTTATTTTATTTAATATTATTTTAAAAATTCAAATACAAATAATGAAACAATTATTTTAAAAATAAAATAACTAATAATAATAAATATTAATAATAAATAATTATAATAATAATATTTTTTTTTGTGTAACATGTATTGTGTTTTCACAACTCTTGTGGCCAATTTTTTTTTAAGTCATGTGATGCAACTCATTTTAATACATGCTCTCATTAAAATGTTTTTTTTTAATTAAATAATTGTCATGATGCTTCTATATTGTTTGTCTATAAAGATAATTAAATTCTATTGTGGAAAAATAATTGCATAATTGTTTGGAGTTGTCTTTGTCTCTGGTTATTCGACCTCTTATGGTACTAATCACATGACAGACACACAATGAATATCTAGCATATGCTTAAAAATCTTAAAAAACTTAAAATTTATTTATTTATCTTCAGCAACTTCTTAATCCTGTTTAGGGTGGTGGTGAGTCCTGTGCCACCTGGAAACACTGGGCAAAGGGCAAAAACTTCCCCTGGATAGGATACAAATCTATGACAAGGCATCACAAACCCACACACTGACTTAAAAGCAAAGATCAAACCCAGGATCTTTGGAACCATGTTGCTGTTCAGGACCCTCTGTTATCATTAAATTGTGCTAACACTCTTTAATTTACTGAATAACAAGAGTTGCCAAACTGCAACACATTTAAAAAAATAAAAAAAAAGACCATATACTTGTTGATTAGAGCACATATTTTGAGACGTGTTATAGCATAGCTTATAGCGCATTGCAGATAGCATTGTGTGATGCACTGAGTCTGTGTAAGTTTGACAGTTTGCCAGCCTTCCACTTGAGTATTTCAACAATACGGAACTAATTCAGATGTGTGAATCCTACATTATTAACACAGAGAAAGAGGATGAGAGTTCACTGTGAAAAAAAGCCAAGCAAAACCTAAAAATAATCATTGGAAGCTTTACACAGCGGTGTGACGGGTGGCTAGGGACCTCCAAGGTGGCAAAGTAGCGAAGAATGAACATAAAAAATCTGGCTGAATGTTCAAATTAAACAGTGAAATTCAACATCTGAGTTCCAAAGCCTTTACCCTCAATTTCGCATCTCGGGCTCGTGTGAACTCCAGCATTTGTGTGTTTGTGTGAGCTCGTTTGCGAGTGTGATTGGAAGATTTTAGGCACTCATTCGCACTAATCTCCATTTACTCAGATTTCAACAGCTTACTGATGAACTGTAGCACGGCTGTGGTGCCGAACACATCACCAGCATGGAGCATTGTCCTACTTTCAAAATTGGAACGAGGCAGCGTGTTGGAAATAAAGCATATGGACTGCATATTCATTAGTGCACGGCTGATAAATAGATTAATTGGCTAGATTAGGCAGCCAAAGCTTTGATCACAGGGACCGAGCCAAGATTTGTTGTTTAGTGTGATTTTGTTCGTTGAGAGCAAATGCAGTGCTGAAAATGTTGCTGCACAGGCGTTTATGGGATTTATTTTCAGTTAGTGTTAGGAGGATACCACAAACATGTAAACAACAGAGCAGCAATGGAATCTAATGAGTGTGAGGGTGGGTAGACATGTAAATAAAAATAAAAACATTACCGCTAATTAGTGTTAAAAATAATTGCTCTGTACATGGTGATATTTAACAGGGGACAGGTTTTTCGCTGTGTTTCATTATCTGATGCACATATGATAAACAGTAGAATGAACAACGTACAGTAAATAGATATGTAAATATGTCATGTAAAACCTGTAAATAAATATTAAAATTGCTGTACTGTACTACTGAGGAGAAATTTCATTTATCTTGTGTGGTGGAGGAGATGGGGGTTTTCCCATTGTATAGTGATCTATTATTCTGAGTCTGAAGCACTGCTGGTGGCTAGTGGAGCAGTGCTGGTACATAACTAAGCACTAGAACTTGCAACATTAAGCATAAAACAGAGAAAAAGGCGAGAACAAAGTGAGCCTCCTGACAAAATAAAGCTTATCACTCATGTAAATGGAGAGACGTGTGCCGGCTAGTGGACAATTACTGAACTACTGGTCTTGGGACGCTTCTCGCTGGAATTTTAAACAATCGGACCAGACATCCGGTTTTTCAGATTTTGTCCGTTAAATCCGTTAAATGGAGGTCCGTTAAATCGAGGTTCCACTGTATATACTATGTGAACAAAATACAATTAACAGCTTCCCTTATAATTGCCACTGGAAGGGTTGCTTCTTGTTCCCACATCACAGTGCCCCTGTTCACAGCCAGGCCCAAAAAGACAGTTTGACAAGTTTCATGAGGAGGAACTCCAGCGGCCTCCACAGAGCCCTGACCTGAACCCTACTGATCACTTTTGGGATGATGATTATGACCACAAATTGCCAGCCAGATCTTCTCATCCAACATCAGTACCTGACTAAATGCGCTATAAATTAACAGCAACATTATGTGGAAAGCTTTTCCACAAGAGTAAAGGCTATTATAGCCACAAAGTAAAGGAACAATCTCATATTAATATCATGACTTTGGAATAGAATGTCCAATAAGCTCAGGGCCAGGTGTCTACATACTTTTGGCCAGACAGTGTATAAAGTTATATCATAATAAACATTTTCAGGATACATGATAGTAGGTCTCTGGAGGTTACCTCACTGCTTTCTACTTGTCACTTTAAGCAGAGTAAGATTTACAAAATACTCCAACAATGTTTGCAAAATGGTCTGGGATGCGTTTCCAGATAACGATTGAGCTTAGCGAACAACTTTAAGAACGACGTAACTTTAAGAACGTCAATTTTGCGAGTGTTTCCCAAAAGCCCTCCTAAGTCTCAGAAATTATGAACGTGTTTTAAGTAGTTCTTTGTTGACTCCGACTGTGAAAAGGCAACGCCAATCGAAAACTGAATCACCAATTATCATACGATTTCTCATTATTATATCATAAAAAGCAAATAATTCATTAAGAAAACATTTATTTTTAACTAATAACCAATAGATCTTTACATTACTGGTAGAAAAAACATTACATTTGCAATCGCTATCTATCGCATATCAAGCCTATAAACTGGCGCACAATTAACCTTTCATGCATCAATCCAGAAGCATGGCAAGTCTACAGCGCAAACAGGGGCACAATTCAGGAAAGAGAGAGCTAAAACAGGTGGAGGTCAGTTATCTGCAACAGGCCTTACTGTGGAAGAGGAAGCGGCCCAACAGTGACTGAAGGGATATCTAGGGGAGTAGATGTATGTTTAAAGTTCCCATCTACCCATCTACCCCACCTCAGCCTACATCCCCTGTGCAATCTTCACTTTGCAGCAGTCCTGGGTCATCTCCTGTGCCTTTTGTTTGCACAATCCAGTCAAATGGCTTCATCTGATCAATAGGACTTCATGGCCAAGCAGTTTTCAATGGCAGTTATAGCTAACCAAGCTATCTATTTTTTTTTTTACATTTATACCACCCTCTGAACAAGAATGTAATTTATATCATTTAGATGATATATGGTGTGTGTGTGTGTGTGTGTGTACTTTATATATTTTTAAAGCAAATTAGCTGAATTTATCATTTTTGTGCACGCAAACTTCAAGTTAAGAAGTACTTAGTGAGTTACGAATGGGTCAACGATTTTAAGTACTACATTAGTTACGAAGAGTTTTAGGAAACACTAGTTAATTTAAGAACGTTCTTAAAATATGAGGTTACGAAGTACTTAGCGTTACAAACGTTTTGGGAAACGCACCCCTGTAAGGTAAAATACATCAAGGTATGATGGTATTGACACACTGTTATATAATCTTACCTTGTCAAAACTAATTGCCCTCTTTCAAATGAACTATGTATTTGTCACACTGAATTTGTTGATTTTATTTCTCCTAAAATGCTTTATAATGATTTGTCACAGTGAATCTGGTGCCCATCCTAGTAAAACAGGGCACAAAGCATGAACAGACTCTGGAAAGGGTCTTGGTCATTCACAGGGCATCACACATGTAATAAATCACATTGATTTTTCAGTTCAAATACTGGCATATTTCTGAAAAATTGGAATTCCTGAGCCAAGGAGCCAATCAGCGCTAACTGCTGTGCCAATGTGACTTTAAATGTTTAAAAGGATTTATTCAAATTATGGATGCAATGAAAATAAAGCAGAAAATCTCACATTTATGGGCAGAATCCACATTACTGACAAATGCAAACACCTCCAGATTTTGCTGTGTAAATATATTAACAAAAATTACAAATAAATACATAAAAAAACAGCCCAAACTGCCAGTAAAGCATTTTATTCACTAATGGATAGAGTGAATATCCTCAGGCCTTTCAGTGTTTGCAGTGTGTCTATTATTTTCTATCTTTTAAATTACTTATGAAAGCTCTAGCGTGATGCCCATGACCTGCAGATGCTGCTGGTGAGTTAAATACCCAGTCTGAGCTAAACGAAGCTGATATTGTGGGGGGATGAATTTACAGGACTGCCTTTATCATCAGCTGAAAACTTTCTCTCCGCATCAGAATAGCGGGTGTGGTAATTTCTTTTTTTTTTTTTTGCTTTTCTCCCTGCAGGGTTGCCATGACTTTAACGTCTTTAACCTGGATTTGATTTAACCTTTAAAGCCGAAGTGCACGCTTCATGGTAAACACCTCCAAACATATTTGCGATGGAACCGTTCTCAGATGCAAACATGTCATGAGGATGGGTGAACGCCACTGGCATTATTAATTCATAATCTGCTTACTGCTCTTTATCAGGAGTGTGAAAGGAGATCAAAGCTCGTTCAGCAACGGGCATCCTCCTGCTCGACGCTTCTGACACACAACCTGGCATTCGACTGCTCATGAAAGGCTTTTGTGTAAATGTGTGTGTGTCTATATGTGTGAGTGTGTGTGTGTTTACGTGTGTGTATGTGTGCCCTAACACTTTCAACAGCTCATCCATTAGAGCAGTCCTGCTGCTGACTGACAGCAGCGTTCTGCACCCTTTCATGGCTGCTTGTAGGTTCTGCAGGTCTGTTGGGGATTGCTTTGAGCGCTGAGAGAGCTCCAAGCACTGTCAAGGCTCACTGAGAGCCACGGAGGTGATCCAGCTAAGTAAATAACCTTAAAACATACCAGCTTCAGTCCTGTCACTGTTTTCCACCTAGGAAAAAAATGTATCGCTGCAAGTATGCATTCCCAGGAGACTCAAAGTACTGAAAGATGTGTGTTTGAAAAGAAATTGTATTTTTACATGATTTGATGTCTGCGTTATTTTATATAAACATGTTAGCGATTTGATAAGTGATAGCGAGCTATGAGGTGAGAACACATTTAGGAATAACATGTACACAGTAAAATTCAAATATTCAGTGAAATAAACAAACACCGGAAGAGTTCAGTCTACACTGGGGAATTTGGTTTGCAGATGAATTTGGATCAAAATACAACATATGTCAAATTTATGCTATAAAGTTAAACAATTTTCCAAAATGTACGCTAAGTTGCAGGATTTACTCCCAACTATGGAAGCATTGGGTGTTTAACAGAGATCATATTATACACTGATCAGTCATAACATTAAAACCACCTTGTTTCTACACTCACTGTCCATTTAATCAGCTCCACTTACCATATAGAAGCACTTTGTAGTTCTACAATTACTGACTGTAGTCCATCTATTTCTCTACATATGTTTTTAGCGTGCTTTCATTCTGTTCTTCAATGGTAAGGACCCCCACAGGACCACCAGAGAGCAGGTATTATTTGGGAGCTTGTAAACACCTCACTGTCACTGCTGGACCGAGAATAGTCCACCAACCAAAAATACATCCAGCCAACAGTGCCCTGTGGGCAGTGTCCTGTGACCACTGATGAAGGTCTAGAAGATGACCAACTCAAACAGCAGCAATAGATGAGCGATTGTCTCTGACTTTAGATCTACAAGGTGGACCAACTTGGTAGAAGTGTCTAATAGAATGGACAGTAAGTGGACACGGTATTTAAAAACTCCAGCAGCACTGCTGTCTGATCCACTCATACCAGCACAACACACACTAACACAACACCACCAAGTCAGTGTCACTGCAGTGCTGAGAATAATCCACCACCTAAATAACACCTGCTCTGTGGTGGTCCTGACCATTGAAGAACAGCATGAAAGGGGGCTAACAAAGCATGCAGACAAACAGAAGGACTACAGTCAGTAATTGTAGAACTACAAATCCTATTAAATCCTAATAAACAAACAAAACAAACATACACGTACTATACTGTAAGGGGTGGCCTTGGGGCTAGGCAGACTCCAGCCACTAGGGGTCAACAGCGAGCTGGCAATCAGGCCTAATGCACAACACCTGTGCACAGGCCTATAAAGAGACAGAGAAGCCAGCAGAATTTGCTGGGACTTTGTCTCATGTGAGCAAACACATGCAGCCGGTAACCTGGGCAGAGGACTGAGAGCTTTCACCCTCACCCTCACCCTCATTTATCTCTTGTGTCAAGTTTCTCTCTCTCTCTCTCTCTCTCTCTCTCTCTCTCTCTCTCTCTCTCTCTCTCTCTCAAAAGAAAAGTAAAGTAAAGTAAAGAAAATAAAGTAAAGAAAATAAAGTAAAGAAAGAAAAGAAATATTTATTTATATATGTTAGATATACTGTATATTAGTTAGTAAATATTAAAATATTAGTTCTTCATTCTCTTAGTTAATCTATTGTAGTTCTACTTTTCTGTTGGGAAATCCTTTTGTTATAATTTCCCCTTGTCCTCATAATTCTTGAGGTGGCCAGTGTTTCCCCTGGCAGTCCTTTGTTCTTCGCTTTGTTTTTCCTGCTCAAACATTTCCCCAAAACGGGTGTTTTTTGTATTTTCTTTTGTACCTGTTTGAGCTCATTGGATTTTAACCCACCTGGGTCAAGTGGTAGAGTGTTTGCTCAGTCCTGCAATGACTGGGGTTCAAGCCCCACTCAGAGAGTCTTTCATTTCTTGAGTTTAATTATCTGTTTTTACGATCAGTCTTCTAAGCATTTGGGTCCTACTTCTAAATAGTCGGGTGGTTAAAATCCACCACCGGACGAGCACCATTACACTATACAGATTACCTTTACATTTTTAGCACTTAGCAGACACCTTTTATCCAAAGCAACTTACATTACAGTTAGAGTATACAGTCTGAGCAATCAAGGGTTAAGGGCCTTGCTCAGGGGCCCAACAGCAGCAACCTGACAGTGGTGGGGCTTGAACCAGTGACCTACTGATAATTAGTTCAGTACCTGTACCACTGTGCTAAGATGAACTTCAATGGCATACACTCAAAGACTGTAGCCATTCAGTGGTAGCCCACTCAGCACAGTAATGACAATATCATAGTGCCACTTACTGGCCTTTTTATTAGGAAATACATGACCTGTTATAACTGGTTGTAGGTGTACGGTAAGAGATTAAGTGTTCATCTTCATCTAGGCTATTGTTTGGAGCTTTTTTTTTTATTAAACCTGATTCATTTATACCAGTAAAACACACAATACTAAGCTATTAACATGTTAGTGTCATTGCAGTGCTGAAAATGGTCCACCACCCAAGTAACATCAGTCAGTGGGGGTCCTATGGGGTCCCATGGAGTGACAAACTGTACAGAGGAACAAATGGGCTTTGATAAGTAATTGCATACCAACAAAATGTATCTAAATATATGTACCAGCTAAGTGTATCTAATAATGTGCTTTGTAAGTGTATAAGTTAATGTAGGACTTGCTTGACTCGGTGTCAACTATGTTCCAGCAGATTTTAATTCAGGACATAGCTGCCAATAGTTAACTTGTGCAGTCAAACTAGCCCAATTTATATAAACACCGACACCAGCTGTAACTTTCATTTAAGCAGTTAAAGCATAATTTCATTTTATTCACCCTTGAGGTTTAAGCAAAAGAGCTGCTGTTTAATCAATTGCTTATTTGCTTTTCACATTTTCTTCAACTGTATTGCCTTGTTCTTAATTGCAAAAGCACGTAGAAAATACACCATTCATGCATGACAATCTGTTCCCATTTCATTCCTATTGATTCTAGCAAAATGCAATTTCCCTTAATTAATGAATCTATTTACATGCCAATACATTAACAAGACCCAACTGCAGTGTTGATGAAACAGCTTTAGAAGTGTTTATATACTGTATATATATTTTTTTTTACTTAATTGTAAATGTGAACGTTTGTATGATTCTTTCCAAGCACAAAACACACCACCACTTAATTGTGATGTACACCGATCAGCCATAACATTAAAACCACCTCCTTGTTTCTACACTCACTGTCCATTTTATCAGCTCCACTTACCATATAGAAGCACTTTGTAGTTCTACAATTACTGACTGTAGTCCATCTGTTTCTCTGCATACTTTGTTAGCCCTCTTTCATGCATGTTCTTCAATGGTCAGGACTCTCCCAGGACCACCACAGAATAGGTATTATTTAGGTGGTGGATCATTCTCAGCTCTTCAGTGACACTGACATGGTGGTGGTGTGTTAGTGTGTGTTGTGCTGGTATGAGTGGATCAGACACAGCAATGCTGATGGAGTTTTTAAACACCTCACTGTCACTGCTAGACTAAGAATAGTCCACCAACCTAAAAAATATCCAGCCAACAGCGCCCTGTGACCAGCGTCCTGTGACCACTGATGAAGGTCTAGAAGATGACCAACTCAAACAGCAGCAATAGATGAGCGACCGTCTCTGACTACATCTACAAGGACCAACTAGGTAGGAGTGTCTAATAGAGTGGACAGTGAGTGGACACGGTATTTAAAAACTTCAGCAGCGCTGCTGTGTCTGATTCACTCATACCACTCATACACTCTGTCACTGCAGTGCTGAGAATGATCCACCACCTAAATAATACCTGCTCTGTGGTGGTCCTGTGGGGGTCATGACCATTGAAGAACAGGGTGAAAGCAAGTAAGTACTTGTAGAACTTCAAAGTGCTTCTATATAGTATGTGGAGCTGATAAAATGGACAGTGAGTGTAGAAACAAGGAAGTGGTTTTAATGTTATGGCTGATCAGTGTATATATGATTAATCAGGACATTCTTTGTCAGAACGTTTTAATGTAATGATAAAGCTCCCTTTAACCCTTCACTTGTTGTAGTGGATTTGTAATGGAATAACTGGGTAGCAGTCCAACACACGGCAAGGAAACTTAAGTACCTAAAGGTAAACCAGGCTGAGTTTTATTAATAAGTGTGAAATGCACAGAGATGGACTGGGACTCTGTAAATGTCAAATCCTGTTTAGCATTCATTGGCTATGTTTACATGCAAAGATCTGAGGTGTGTGTATGTACACTCTACTCAACATTCTGATGAATATCTCCATTTACAAGTAAGTAAGTAAGTAAATTTTATTCATAAAGCACTCTTAAAACAACTTACGTTGACCAAAGTGCTGTACATCGAACAAGCATACATAAGGCAACATTATGTTAAAAAAGTAAAAACCAAATAAAAATAAGTAAGAGAAAAAATAAAACAGATAAAAGTATTCTGATCCAAAACGATGTGCCTGTGTAAAGTAGCACTTAGTGGGTGATAGTAAGATGTCATGTCCTGCAACATTCGAGGCACTTGTGCTGGATGCCAGTCCCACCTTCTGGATGAAGGCTCATAGTAAAGACTGGTGGGGGAGGCTTGATACATTTTGTAAACTTCTGTAATTATGCAAATGCACATGTATAGAACATGCTTAAACTTCTGATTGGGAAAGTAATCAGATACAGGTGTTTACATGGCTATTGTTCTTCTATTTACCAGATTATTTAAGGGATTAGTCAATAATAGAATAGAAATTGTATTTGGAATGGCCTCAGTCAGACTAGTCTATTTAGAGTCTAGAGTATTTAGATTAAGGTGTGTACACGGGCGTATTCTATTTTAACTGAGCAATTAGATTATTAACAGATTATTAGACTGTTGTCACAAATTCAGCCCCTCTGTGCTACCGGAGCAGGTTGAGTGTCTAGGTGCCACACCCCTCTCTGCAGGAGCACTCACAGTCTCCAGCCAACACCCCCTTTTTTATTGGTCCCCTGCTAATCACCCAAAGACATATAAGGATCCTAGCTCCTGTACCGTTTGGTTTGATTTGAATTTGACTTTGGTTTGTTAGCTTCCTATGCTCATGTTCTTTTGGTTTGTCTTTGCCTTAGCATTTGTTGTTTTGAGACAATGTTCACTGTAAAAAGCGCTATATAAATAGATTTGATTTGCCTTGGTATAGTTTTGTTTGCTCTTGTTTTGCCTCTTGTTTAAGTCTTGTTGAGTTCATGTCTTGTCTTAGTCCGATTCATGTTAAGCATTAGCTTAGGGTTTAGGTTCCTGATTAATGTTTAGCCTTAGCTTAGGGTTTAGGTTCCTGTTTAAGCATTAGCTTAGGGTTTAGGTTCCTGTTTCATGTTTAGCCTTAGCTTAGGGTTTAGGTTCCTGTTTCATGTTTAGCATTTAGTTAGCCTTAGCATTCTCATTTAGCTTAGTTTATGTTAGTGTGTCTTGTATTTTTTAAACCTGTTGTGTACTTTTGTCCTGTTTTTTGTTATTATTAAACTTTGAAAACATCTCCATGTGTGTTTATCCCTCTTGTTCCGTCCTAGCCCATAACGTTACAACTGTATGTAAATGTGGCTTTAAAAATATAGACTACAGTGACTATGAACAGAACAAAGTGGATACTTTACACTATACTTTAACTATAAAAAATTATGGATAAATATTTCTTATTTATATTTGTAATTTTTTTTATAGCTCTGCATTGTCCACTATTTTGTTTAACATTTTATTTTGCTATTACACGAGGGATCTTCAAAAAGTTTTTGCACTTTTATATTTTGGTTGGAAATGTTGAGGGCGGGAGGAGTAGTAATTGGTCGTGTCTGAGAGACTGAGAGAATTTATAGTCTGGATTTACCACCATCTGATTTCCACCTTTTTGGACCGCTCAAAGAAGCTTTAAGGGAAAGAAGATTTTCATGTGATGATAATGTGAAAGCAGAGCAGTGCATTAGTGGCTACATGCTCAACCAAAACATTTTTTTTGCTGATGGCAAGGTTAAAAAGGTGGTACAACGCTTTGGAAGGTGACTATGTAGAATAGTGATGTAACTTGTTTTTGAAATTCTTAATTGAGTTGCAAAAGTAAGGAAACTTTCTGAAGAACCCTCGTATATTGTCTGCTATTATTATTATTAATGTATTTATTTATTCATTTTACTAACCACTTTAAGGTGCCTCATTGTATATTACACTAACCCATCACTGCTAAGATCAAATCTCAACTATTTCTCAAGAAGTAAGGTAAAGTCCTGCAATGAATTGTTACCCTGTCCAGAGTATTCTTGTCTTGCGTCCACTGTTTCCCAGTGGATTGAACCCACCACAACCCTGACCAGGATAAAGTGGTTTATAAAATTTAGATGAAAGTAAAACTACCCAGTTTATTCTGGGTCATGGTGAATATGGTATCATCTGGAAACACTGGACACAGGACAAAAATACTGGGGAGACTGGAGGAAAGTAAAGTACCTGAAGGTAATCCAAATGGATACAAGTGGAAACATCACCTCACAGACAGTGAACAGTGGGACGGTTTCAACTCAGGTCTTTAAGACCCTGGTACTGTGTTAGACCCACATCTACATGCAACCAATGACATTATGTTGTTCACAGTCAAGCAAGCTTTATGTGAACACAGGCCCTGGTGGGGTGGGCCGGGTCCTTTCTGTGTGGAGTTTGCATGTTCTCCCTGTGTCTGCGTGGGTTTCCTCTGGAGGCTCCAGTTTCCTCCCATAGTCCAAAGACCGGCAAGTGAGGTGAATTGGAGACACAGAATTGTCCAAGACTGTGTTTGACATTAAACTTGTGAACTGATGAATCTTGTGTAATGAGTAACTACCGTTCCTGTCATGAATGTAACCAAAGAGTGTAAAACATGACGTTAAAATCCTAATAAATAAATAAATATAAATACATGACCACAGGCTGCTGTACAAAGGCTTGACAGCTCATACTTTGTTTAAAACTGACTAGAGTCACATGTGTTTCAGCAGCTTAATAATTTATGGCAGGACTTTTTTTGGTGCTTCTTGGATTTAATCTGAACATCTGCACAAACTGGCGCTCTGGTGGCACAGTGGTAAAATCCATGAGCACACTACCGGGGTTCAAATCTCAGTGGTGCTGTTGGCCAATGAATTGGAGATCTATACGCTACATAGTGGATTAAAGCCACGCGATGGAGTGGTGACACTGTGCCCAGTGTTTCCGGGAAAACCGGACTCCCAATTTTCCTGGCCAGGATAAAATGGGAGTAAAAAAAAAAAAAAAAAAATATATATATATATACGTATATATATATATGGACAGATTTCTAATTAGCTTAGGGTGGTAGTTTTTCTACATTTTCTTCCAAATCTTTGCAAAAGACCCATGTTTTATGTGACCCATGTTTCATTTTGTAGGTGTAGTCAGACTAGCCCTATTCATATGGGTACAGAGAAGCAACCAGTTGTAGTTATAATAATTAACAAGTAAAAAGTAGGGTATGCTGTATGCTACAAAGTTGAGTGATATTAAATTTTTTTGAACAACAAAATAATACATCTAACTCAAATCTAACTTGATGTACATGCAACCCTCTCCACAATCATTGGTACCCCTGGTAAAAATGAGTAAAACAGTATTTTAAACATTGAAAAAAGAGCAAAAAAAATCTCATCTTTAATTAAAGTAAATGTATTAAAAAAATTCTCATTAGGATATGAACATTTGGCTTAAAAACCCTGATACCCACTGTTAACTATAGTGAAGGGTCTGTTTTTCCTCCTGTGGCATCACAGATTCCATGACGTCATGTCACTACATTGCTTTGTGATGTTTGGCTGCACAGATGGGTCAGCTTTCTCTTATACCCTCTGCCTCATGTTGCCTGTATTAGATTAGCCCCTGATAATGCAACCTACGTTGTAATGTTGTCAAACCTGCTTATTCTTGGTCTCTCTCTCATTTCCTACTGAGTACTACATAACATTGCTTTTAATGTTGTCATGTGGGTGCCTCATTACATGCCAAAAGTAACATAGCCTGCAGTACTTAATGTGGTCCAGTGACTTCCTTTTCTGTTCTGGATATCTTGTTATTAATAAACTTCCATTCCTGCATTCCAGGCCAAAGTTGGGACAGTAAAGCATTTACCACTTTGTAATGTTGCCATTCCATACTAAGTGATTTAGTGTTTCAGGTTTTATTTTGTCCCATTCTCCCTGCAAACACGTCTTAAGATGTGCAACAGTACGGGGTCGTCGTTGTTGCATTTTTCATTTCAAAATTCTCCACACATTCTCTATTGGGGACAGGTCAGGATTGCAGGCAGGCAGTACCCTCTTCTTCCACAGACCTGGAATGCTGATTCATCTGACCACAATACCTGTGTGATGGTCCATCCTAGATGCCTCCGAGTCCAGAGAAGTTGACGCCGCTTCTGGACATGGTTAACCAAACCATGATTACAGTCACTTGTTGACATCACCTGCTTGGAATCACATTATTATTATTTTTATAGCCCTAAATTTCCCCCGTCCCAACTTTTTTTGGAATGTGTTGCAGGCCTGAAATGCAGGAATGGAGGTATATTAACAAATGAAATGAAGTTGACCAGACAAAACATGAAATATCTCAGGTTCAAACTGCCTGCAATCAAATACAAGTCAAAGTAAATGTAAGGAACACTGCATTTTTATTTTATTAGCATTTTCCATACTGTCCCAACTTTTTCTGATTTGGGGTTGTATTAAATGCAGGGGTGTCAATAATTGTGGCATGTGGTTTTGTTACAAATATTTACTTCTTGATGATTAATTAATGGTTGGAGTGCATATATCTGCTTTAGCAACATTTTGGAAAACCCACAACAAACCTTTGCTAGATTCTAGAAATGCTAGAAATTGGAGATGTTTTTTTTTTTAATAAAGATGATTGTGCTCTAATTAACCTGTCCGAAAATGAACAGTCGCAGAATCCATATCAGGTGAAATCCTTAGACCTGCATGTCTCTTACAGATCTGTGTAACCTTACACATCTAAACTCGCTCATCATTTTAGATACACTTGTAAAATAAAGTCAAGGGGCACTGGAGGGTGAATGATTTAGTGTCCATTTCACAATCATGAGTAAAGTGTATTCACACAGCTGTGTTTATCAGACATACTGTCCAGACATCCATACATCAGCCATTATTCAGACTCACAATGACAAGAGATCAAGGTAGCTGATATGTCCTGTGATGTTTCTGTGTGTTAGTCACAATAGCCACTTATCACCAATGAAATAACTCAAAATAAACCCAAAGATTTCTATTCCATCAATTACATAATGTAATATCATACTAAATTCTCTCAGTATGTGAAATTTAGACTACACAAGTTTCTATGTATCACACAAGCTGATCATATACAATGTATCTTTAAGTTAACGCTGAGGTGGCGTCTAAAAGGAAGAGCAAATTTGACTCATTAAATGAGCATAAAATTGTGTCTTTGTGCATGACCTTTTGTTCAGCATCTTTGGAGAATTCTGTTACTAAAAAGCCTAGTTTTTGGAGCACAGAGAGGGACGGCTCCACGGGTATTGAGTTCCTATAGGGAACAATGCCGTTAGGTTCACCTTGCAGAGCTTGGGTGTAACTCAGCCTGGAATATTGTGGATCAAAGACTCATAAACAAAGTAGGTGGAAATGCTGTAAGAGTATATGCGATCCGGCAAAAGATACACGCATGAAAAGAGCAGCCTGATTTTAGAAAGGAAAGGAAGCAAAACTGATTTTTGCCACTTTGGAACATTGTTGTTGACTTTCAGGTGGAAAATATGCAGTTGCATGTGATGAGGTGCTTAATGTGACTGCTCATCTTTCCTTATGTTAATTTATTAAAAGTTGATTCAGATGATGTGACAATTGTAATAAAAATGGCTACATTTATTTATTAGGATTTTGATGTCATGTTTTACACACTTTGGTTACATTCATTCATGGTGACAGGACAGCTAGTTACTTGTTACACAAGATTCATCAGTTCAAGTCTTTAATGTCAGACACAGTCATGGACAAATTTGTTTCTCAAATTTACCTCATTTGCATGTCTTTGGACTGTGGGAGGCAACCGAAGCTCCCGGAAGAAAACCCAACCAGACACAGGGAGAACATGCAAACTCCACACAGAAAGGACCCTGACTGCTCCACCTAGGAATCGAACCCAGGACCTTCTTGCTGTTCGGCACCAGTGCTACCCACCAAGCCACCGTGTCGCCCAATAATTGGCTACAGATGTCTTGGAAGTTTTAATCATTGTCATAGGCAATCTAAAATCATTCTACAAACCCAATTTCCAATGAAAATGGAATATTTGTGGTAGCCCAGTGGACTGCAGATCATTGGTTCAAGCCTCACCACCACCAAGCTGCCACTGTTGGGCTCCTGAGCCAGACCCTTAACCCTCAATTGCTTGAATTGTTTTTAGTCACAATTGTAATTAGCTTTAGATTAAATGTAAATTTAAATTCTGTAAAATCTGTAATTTGTTAACCCACATATTCTTACAAAGCTTGAGCTTTTTATGGATCCTCATTTTATAGCCAATCATGATCCCTGACCTGTTATTAATTTGTCTGTGTATTGTGAAATGTTTAATGTATATATATATTTTTTTACATTTTCACTCAAATTTTTACTCAACTCTTTGCCCAGCCAGTAATTGTAGAACTACAAAGTGCTTCTATATGGTAATTGGAGCTGATAAAATGGACAGTGAGTGTAGAGACAAGGAGGTGGTTTTAATGTTATGGCTGATCAGTGTATTATATTTAACCACAGCTGGTGAAATCTCTGTGCTCATGTACTGTATATATAAGACTAGTTTGACTGCACCAAGTAAAAAGTACTGTACATAGATCAGTGGTCTCATGCCAAGGATGGGGCAAAAACGAACTGTCATCTTATACTGACATTTGATCCACCAAAAACAGGTTTGCTACGAGAACATGGTTGACACAAATCACAGCAAGCATTACTTGACCACAGCTTTGGAAACTGCTGTCTGAAAAGAAGCTCCTGCTTTTGCAATTTCTTTGTTCAGGTGATCAGCAACTATTTATTTTTGGAGCAGGGTGTTTTTTCTAGTACTGCAGCTTCTAAGCTCATAATGTTAAGCTTGCATAAATGTGAACAGTGGCACCAATGTTCCAGCAGCTTCTAATTTATGGCGGACCTGTTTTTCGAAGGTTCTTCTTTTCTGGCACACAGAGGAGTTACCAGCTGTAGTCATAATCACTAACAAATAACTAGGAGGCCATGCCATATAGTTAAAGCCATGAATTAAAAATCAAAGTTCTGGAGAAATATCTTTGACCCAGCATATCCCAGCTAGAAAACCCCAAAAAATGTATAAAAGAACTCAAAATCTTGTTAGTCACAAAAAAGAACAGACACTTCCAAAACATTCCATATTTTTCTTTTACAAATGTACACTTTTGAGTTCAGCTGCAGGTACAGTATGTAGGGTAGTTGTAGCCTAGAGGTTAAGGTCCTGGACCAGTAATCAGAAGGTTGCCGGTTTAAGCCCCACCACTGCCAGGTTGCCACTGTTGGACCCTTGAGCAAGACCCTTAACCCTCAATTGCTTAGATTGTATACTGTCACAACACAAATGCAAATGTAATGTTACATCTAAACAGATCTCAAGGTGTTTTAAAATATCCATAGTACAACCCCAAATCAGAAAAAGTTGGGACAGCGTGGAAAATGCAAATAATAAAAAAAACACAGATGAATCAGCATTCCAGGTATTTTTGAAAAAAATGGACACTGTGTGCTCTGGACCAAAGACAAAAAGGACCATCCAGACTGTTATCAGCAGCAAGTCCAAAAGCCAGGGTCTGTCATGGTATAGGGCTGTGTCAGTGCCCTTGGCAAAGGTCATTTACACTTCGGTGATGGCAGCATTAATGCAGAAAAGTACATTGAGATCTTAGAGCAACATATGCTGCCTTCAAGACGTCATCTTTTCCAGGGACGTCCATGCATTTTTCAACAAGACAATGCAAAACCGCATGCTGCACACATTACTAAGGCATGGCTGAGGAAGAAGAGGGTATGGGTACTGGACTGGCCTGTCTGCAGTCCTGACCTGTCCCCAATAGAGAATGTGTGAAGAATTTTGAATGCGACAACGACGACCAATAGGATACATATGTGGTCATCCTGAGCATTTTTGTGGCAAATCAGACTGAAAGCCAATGTTTGGTTAAACAATGATCCAAGGCTGTAGCCATGAATTTATCATAGGGGGAGACCAAATCTACCAAAGGGGGGAGGTGTTTTTGCCATTCTAATATTGCCATATAAACAACTAATGGGAACATTGATGGATGACACAACATTATTGAGTGAAATATATTTATTTAGAAATCAACATCATTATACTGGGGATGTGCAACAATTATATAGCTGAAAAATTATAAAGGGTTTTGTTAACATTTTTATCCCATTTTAATCCTGATGTGGGACTTTATAGGATCAGTTTATAAGAAGAAAATATTCCCTAAAACACATGATATACACAGATTAGGCATAACATTATGACCACCTTCCTAATATTGTGTTTGCCCCCCTTTTGCTGCCAAAACAGCCCTGACCCGTCAAGGCATGGAGTCTGACATCTTTCTATCAGAACCAGCATTAAGTTCTTCAGCAATCTGAGCTACAGTAGCTCATCTGTTAGATCGGACCACACAGGCCAGCCTTTGCTCCCCACGTGCATCAATGAGCCTTGGCCTCCCATGACCCTGTCGTCGGTTTACCACTGTTCCTTCCTTGGACTACATTTGATAGATACTGACCACTGCAGACCGGGAACACCCCACAAGAGCTGCAGTTTTGGAGATGCTCTGACCCAGTCGTCTAGCCATGACAATTTGGCCCTCGCTCAAATCCTTACGCTTGCCCATTTTTCCTGCTTCTAACACATCAACTTTAAGGATAAAATGTTCACTTGCTGGCTAATATATCCCACCCACTAACAGGTGCCGTGATGAAGAGATAATCAGTGTTATTCACTTCACCTGTCAGTGGTCATATTGTTATTCCTGGTCAGTATATATTAATTAAAATCAAATGTATTTGTATAGTGCTTTTTACAATAGACATTGTCTCAAAGCAGTTTTACACAATCCATGTCCAAACAAACGTGGTTGAGCAAGCCGAGGACAACAGTGGCGTAGAAAGATCTTGAAAGAAAGCAACATGGAGTCAACATGGACCCATCCTTTTTGGGTGGCCTGGAATTAGAATAACCAGTTAAAACCATTTAAAAGCATAAAGAATTTAATTTTAGTTCATCAACTTTCAGTTCAGTCTATGGTAGAGTAAATTCTAATAGTTAGTTCTGGACATTGTGAGTGCAGACACTGCAGATTCCCACATAGACACATTAAACTGTACGGCTAAGAGAGTATTTGTTCCTACCAAAGAGGGCAGTAACATTAAACAAATGTAATAATCCCAACACTAATGCATCTAATACACTCATATCAGTACTACACACACTGCCATGTTATTACCATGTTAGTGTTATTGAATGGTTTACCACCCAAACATTATCTGATCCAAGGCGGTCTAATGGGGGTCAGTTATTATTATTTTTTTCTATTTTTATTTATGCATTTTCTCAAATTTTCTCCCAATTTGGCTTAGTCAATTTAGTCTTCCACTGCTGGGGGATCCCTGATTGCAGTCGAAGTGGGTATATTGCTGCTCATGCCTCCTCCGACCCATGCGCCCTGCGCAGTCCTTAGCGGAACCCTTTTTCACCTATGCACTCTGCACTCTGCCAATCAGGGTCCTTAGACAGCGTTTGAAGACCCCGCCCACATAGTCCGGTCATTCCGCCCTAGCCGACCAGTGGCAACGCTGAGTTTCGAACCGAGGAGTTCAGAATCTCAGTGCCGGTGTGCCAGCGGAATATCCCGCTGCGCCACCTGGGCGCGATGGGGGTCAATTATGATTAAGAAATGTAGTGCAGGGAGGTGACAAACTGTTCAGATGGACTACAGTCAGTAACTGTATGACTACAAAGTTCATCTGTCCGCAATGAATGTATGTAATAGAGCTATCTAATAAAGAGCTTAATGATCTAGTTATTTAATATATTGATCAACTTAATTTATATACGTATTTGTTGTTTGTAAATTTTGGAAATTTAAGGTGGAATGCTATAAAAGATGTACACTTAATTCCATCCACTGGACCTTTCTCACACATGGCTATCTTACAGATGTTTTCAGTTACATAAAAATAACAATGTTGTGCTCTTTGTTTGCTGATGTTAATTCACTTATTACCTTATTTTTGTCTTAATATATAAAATCACTAAATGTAAAACAGTAATTCCTCTTTATCTTTGTTTCTACACTGTGTGTATGGGTATATTATAGAACGCTTTAGCATTTTCATCGTCATGTTGTTCACCTTTTGTTCATGTACAGCATGTCCCTTGACCTGCTGATCTTCACAATAAAGCCATAATGGCCTTGCACCTCCCCGAGGAACACCCCAGCAACCTAGCCCGCTCATGGATGCAGCAGAAACAGGTCAGCACCAGAAAGCAATGGAGAAATATGAGGCCAAAGGCCTGACATCAAAGTAAACAGATGTGCACCTGTCATAAACCTCGGAGGGGATTGACATACGGCCCCTCATTCATATCCAACATGTCAAATGGCAATTGTCGAGTTTGACCGACGAGAAACGCTCCAGCACTGCCTCCACCCCCCACGCTCAACATCTCATCACTTTCCTTATGAAGTGTTCTTATGGGCCATGCTTGATCTTCAAATATGAGTTTCCCAAAGATCCAAAGCTTTTTTTTTTCTTTTCCCCTCACACGCTCCGGCTACTTTATTAGCGGCTAAGCTCTTTACACTTGTAGCATATTGCAGCAGGTTAGGGGCCTAAGCCTTATTGTCCCACATTATTGAAAATCTAGGCTATGAGAGCCGGCCCCTGGAGGTCAAGCTTTGTCTGAGCGTGCTCGCGCTCTCATTTCTCAGGCAACAAGAGGCAACACTGGGGGAGGACAGACAAGATTGAGCTGGTAATACACTTAAATCCATCTTGGTTGACTTACCACAAAGTTCCACCTATCCCTGTGGCTTCGCAGGAGCCGAAATAATTCCTTTATAACTTACGAGAGCAGAAACTATGACTTATGAATTTATGGCAACACAGGCGGTATTATAAGTCTGCCGAATGGGAGGGCTATTTTATGAGGGAGTCATAAAACATAGGCCGGCTCTTGCCTGAGCTGGCTAAATTGGAGGAAAGATGCTTATAACAAATTGAGAAGCACATCTCCTCTGAGAATATGGATAAACAGCTTTGTCTTTTGCACCACAATGAAGTAAAATGTGAATTTATATTTTCATACTTGTTTCTTATTTGAAGAACAAAGTGTAGTTTATCATATGCAAATTTGGTAAATCTTTGGTACATAAAAAAGTGGTTTAGGTTCCCTCCTAAACCATTTTTTACCCAAAAGACACACACTCACAACCTGGAATTTGTATTAAATATACAGTACAAGGAACTTTATTGTATATATTAAAAAAATATATAATAAATAAATAATTTCTGCTAACCATTTTGTTCTGCTTGAGGTTGGTAAGGTAGAGGGAACCAGTCCTTTGCAGTATAATACACTCACACCACAAAACAGCCAATTTTGCATACCACTTTCTGCATGTTGAAGAATACACAGATAAAACCCAGGCAGAAACGGGGATGGCAAATAAAACTTAAAAACCTTTAAAATCTCCTTCAGTGTTACACATTTAATATGGGTGATCACTGAACATCAGCTTGTCAGTCACTTCTGCAAACATGAGCAAGTCAATTGGTCTCACAATAGCAATTCTAGCCCGTTCTTTGAGTTCATTAATGCGGTTGCCTGACATAGGCAGTGTGGCTGCAGTGTTAAATCCATATTGGCTTTGGATTTGTGCTTTCCTGACATGTTTTAAGTGCTCCTTTGCTCCTTTGGTTTTTGTTGCCATTCACGATCATACTGGTAGACCCTAAAAAAGATGTGTTTTGATCAATATTTGGATATTAACGCTGTAACAGAAAATGCTCTTGGGCAAATTGCACCTGATTTATTTGTAAGATTTTGCCATTTTTTCACAAATAGTAATCATGGTGAAGGCAAAAAAGTTTTTAAGAAAAAAATGTTTAATACGAATGAAATCTGATGAACTACTGGGCCAAAACAAAATGTGTTAGATTTTTTAGACTATATAAATATGTTAGATTTTTCTTAGACTATACAATTGGTTCAATTCTCCACAACAGGGACCTAAAATGATGAGGAAAAAAATATATGTAAACAACAATTACACAGTCAACAGTAAGCAATAAACTGCACATTCATCACCCCACTTACATAATGAAACATATGGATTTGGAACTCACCCATGCTTGGAAAATTAAGCATTGGACATATGACCGCAAGAAGCCCCAGTAGAAGTAAAATATAGATAGTAGAATTTGTATTTTTGTAATTAGTTAGCTGCAATATTTATATACACTGATCAGCCATAACATTAAAACCACCTCCTTGTTTCTACACTCACTGTCCATTTTATCAGCTCGCTCATCTATTGCTGCTGTTTGAGTTGGTAATCTCCTAGACCTTCATCAATGGTCACAGGACGCTGTTGGCTGGATATATTTTTGGTTGGTGGACTATTCTCAGTCCAGCAGTGACAGTGAGGTGTTTATTAATAACTCCATCATCATTGCTGTGTCTTATCCACTCATACCAGCACAACACCCACTAACACTCCACCACCATGTCAGTGTCACTGCAGTGCTGAGAATGATCCACCACCTAAATAATACCTATTCTGTAGTGTATCTGCTTAAAAGAGATAATAGATGTTAAATTTGATCATAAATTGACATTTTATTGTTATTTATTGTATTGTTCATATGAAATTACCATTGGTTGTGAAAATTGTCATTTCAAAAGGTATTGTTGCTGTATTATAAGAAAAATAACCTTTTTTTTGCAATCAGTGCATATAGATAGACAGATATACGTAGATAAATAGATAGATAGTACGAGTGTTCATTCAAAATGAATTTATGTAGTGAAAGTAAATAAAATAGCAGAATAAAAAGTGAATGCACTTGATATTATGCGTTGCACTTGGTATTGTTCATCTATAAAGGGTTTTCGTTAAACGGGCGTCTGTGTGTGTGTGTGTGTGTGTGTGTGTGTGTGTGTAGGTGGCAGTTCAGCAGTGACATGGCACCATCTGCTGTTCACTGTGCAAAACACCACTGACTCAAGAGTGCAAGAGTAACAAATGTCACCAACAAACATGTTTAGAATCAAATTCGACTTTATGTAAATCAAGGTACATAATTACACTGCATCACACATAGTTATTACAAAACGGTGTAAAAGTCTCGACATAAATCTGGAAAAGAAAAAAGTAAAGTATTTCTTTACAGTGTATATAACTTCATAATTGAACCAAAATACTGTAATTCTCTGTATTGGTTGTTTCAGTGCAATTCTTAACATTTAAGAAGAAGACAGCATTGGACAAACATATTAAAACATTTTATAAGCAAACACTTATCTAATATGAAGGGATTAAAAGTAAGAAAATTGAGTTCAGTTCAGTTGAAATGACTATTTGTAAGCTTGTAGCTTGAGTAAAAAAGTACTGTTGCAAAAATGAAGGCTCAATCCAAATCATCATTCCTGAATTTGCAAGTGAGCTTGACAAGTATGCTATTGAGTGTTAATATTTTATTTTACTACTTTACTATTAGAAGTAAACATTAGAAAGGCAGTTCGGAGAGCATAAAACAGGGACGGGGAAAAAAATACAGGTTGGCATGTAGACAATTCCCCACCCCAATCTTCAGTTTTGTTTCTATAAAACCTACTGTCAGCTGTAATGGCATGAAGTAAAGAAGCTTTACCGTTATTTATTATTATTATTATTTAAAACATAAAGTAAAAGTAGGAATGACATTATACATTTTGGTTAGTTAAATAGGTACTAATGTAGGTCTTTCATGAAAGCAAAGTATTATAAGTGTATAGTGAATTGTATTGGATTTGAATGTGTGATTTTCTATGATAAAATTCCCAACATGTTTTAAATGCTTTACTTTTTTTTTTTTTTTTTGTTGCCATTCACTATCATACTGACAGACCCCATAAAGAAATGAAAGCACTAAACAGTTGTAATATTCTGGTAACTTATTACTAGTAATGGCTTATTACTGGGATGTTTTTACCACTTTAATCACCTCACCTTTAATAGCCCATCACCTCTGAGATCCCAGTTAGCACTGCTGATATTCAAACATAGACCTCAGTGGTGGTGGGCTACTGTAATAGACTGTTGCACTACTCGAGGGCATTCAGTTTTGTATGAAATGTATTTTAAAACAAGAACTCTCTAGCAGTGGTCGACATTTGGAGATGTGAGAAGATAAAAAAAGAGGGAAATGGATTAATGAAACTTTATTGCTTTAAGCAAAGGGCGCATTAGATCTTATTAAAAAGCTATAAACCACAACAAGCAATTCCAGCATTTGTAAACGTGAAGCATTTAAAATATAAACCCTGTCTCCACATTTCACAGCTCACTAGTCGCCATGCTGTATTTTTCTCACAATGTCATTGTTCTAATTTAAAGTAGAATTAACAGTTCAGGATCTTGTGAAACAGTGAGAATCGGTTTCTCTCCACCACATCTGTGCTTCACTTTTAACTGTGTCACATAAACAATTTATCTCATTAGCAGAACTTTGAAAAAGTCAGTGAAAAACTGGGTCATAGTTTAATCAGATTGACCTTTGAGTAAAGCGGCAAGTGGTAAAAACCGAGCATCAGAGCGCTGAATCTGCTCAAGGTAGTGCAAAAGGCAAGACGAGTGGCACCGCCTAAAAGCCAGCGCAAAAGTGGTTTTGTGGCACAGGTGGGAACACCAGAGTCCTGAGGACCTGGGATGCATCGTCATATCTGGCCACTGCAGGTAAGGAGTTTAATATGTTCACTTCAATAATTATCACAGAATGCAAATCCAATATCAGTGAGACTGGAGACTGGCAAGAGCAGAGATTTGGATTGGGCCATTTTAACACTGTTTGTTCATTAACTGCAGTTTCAACTTAGTGGTCAGTCACTTCTGATAAAAAGTTTACTAAACGAAGCATCATATGTGGTACAATTTGTCTTTTTGAATGTATTTTCTCCCTTTTTCTCCCGATTTTTAGTGCATGCAATTTTTACCCAATTGCGTTATGCTTCCTCTCTACTGGTGCTGACCCCCGCCCCTGATTGAGGGGCGCGAACTGACATACGTCCCCTCCGACACGTGTACAGTAGCCGAATGCATCTTTTCACCTGCATGAAAGTGGCGGCGAGTTCATATGCGAATCAGCCTTGTGCACGGAGAGCCACACCCTGATCAGCATTATTCCTCGACTCTGTGCAGACGCCATCAATCAGCCAGCAGAGGTCGTAACTGCATCAGTTATGAGGTCCCTGTCCAGCTCCCTCCCTGGATGAACAACAGCCAAACGTTAATCATTTAGCCGCCCAGCCCAGACGGATGTATTTACATCTTGTAAATACATGTATTTACAACAAATGTAAATACTTTTGTATTTACATTTTCAGCATTTAGCAGACGCTTTTATCCAAAGCGACTTACACGATGAGCAATTGAGGGTGAAGGGCCTTGCTCAGGGACCCAACAGCGGCAACTTGGTGGTGGCGGGGCTTGAACCGGCAACCTTCTGTTTACTAGTCCAGTCACTTAACCACTGAGCTATCACTGGCACGATATGATGTATTTGAAAACTGAGCTCTGGTGTGCTAGCTTATTTTACCACTGCGCCACCTGAGCGGCTGTAATTTCTTAATATAAAAAGATAAGAAAACATTTAATTAGACTATAGTGATGAGCTAAAACTGAAAGAAAAAATAGGTGGACACTATTCTTTAACGCAAGTGTAAGCAATCTGTTTCAAAACCAGTGTTAGGATTATGTAACCATATCACACTGTGTAGCCCTGCTATTAGCATGTAATATAAAATATTTGTTTTGTTAAGCTTTTGGAAAATAACTACAGTAAACATGTAAAAGAAATGTACTCTACACTAAAAGCAAAAACATTGTGGCTGCATCTCTTCCAAACTACACTGTAGTATCTAAATAAACTTTCTCATTGAATGTGAGAACATAGAATTAGTAGAAATTCCCTGTAATCATCAGCCCTTTCATAAACCAGCAGTTGGTCAAGTATCAGTATATGAACCAGGCTACATTAGCACTAAACAACACAGTACTTGCGGTGATAAATAAAACACAGATCATGCTGTGATGCACTGGCCAAAGATCAGGTTGCTCCTGCTCTCCCAGCGCTGCTCACAGTCCGCTTCCTTATTCATCCTCTGCAAGACCTTTCTGACCCCGGGATCAATACCTCTGCATGATATGATTTATATGGCCCTGCGAGAAGTACACAGAGCAAACACTGATGTCACACAGGCCAACTTTTCATGTTACGTTCATTAACCTTTTGCGACTGAAATTCATATATGCTGATTTCAACTACGCAGGATCAAACGAGCCCGGCTGAGATCAGACGTTAAGTGCCGCGGCCTGCAGGTAAACCGTTTTAAATGTGCATCTGTTTATCATCATGAACTTGCATTGATTTGACAAAAGTGAGACATGTTCAAAGGAAACTGTTTCTGCTCTAAAGGCCGACAAAACATTCCAAAAATCCATAAGAGGGGGTAGGCAATGAGGCAAAAAGTATTATATCACAATTATCACGGTATTTTTTAAGAATCTGATGGTTTCACTGTTTATATACACTGATCAGCCATAACATTAAAACCACCTCCTTGTTTTTTACACTCACTGTCTATTTTATCAGCTCCACCTACCATATAGAAGCACTCATCATTCATCTGTTTCTCTACATACCTTTAAGCCTGCTTTCACCCTGTTCTTCAATGGTCAGGACCCCCACAGAGCAGGTATTATTTAGGTGGTGGATCATTCTCAGCACTGCAGTGACAATGACATGGTGGTGGTGTGTTAGTGTGTGTTGTGCTGGGTATGAGTGGATCAGACACAGCAGTGCTGCTGGAGTTTTTACATACCGTGTCCACTCACTGTCCACTCTACTAGACTCCTACCTAGTTGGTCCATCTTGTAGATGTAAAGTCAGAGACGATCGCTCATCTATTGCTGCTGTTTGAGTTGGTCGACTTCAAGACCTTCATCAGTGGTCACAGGACGCTGCCCATGGGGCGCTGTTGGCTAGATGTTTTTGGTTGGTGGACTATTCTCAATCCAGCAGTGACAGTGAGGTGTTTAAATTAAAAACTACAGCAGCGCTGCTGTGTTTTATCCACTCATACCAGCACAACACACACTAACACACCACCACCATGTCAGTGTCACTGCAGTGCTGAGAACGATCCACCACCCAAATAATACCTACTCTTTATACCTCCTGACCATTTAAAGAACAGGGTGAAAGCAGGCTAAAAAGCATGCAGAGAAACAGGTGGACTACAGTCAGTAATTGTAGAACTACAAAGTGCTTCTATATGGTAAGTGGAGCTGATAAAATGAACAGTGAGTGTAGAAACAAGGAGATGGTTTTAATGTTATGGCTTATAACATATAAGTATATACTGTATATATACTGTATATTTTATGACTGGGACTTTTTATACAGTGTATCACAAAAGTGAGTACACCCCTCACATTTCTGCAAATATTTTATTATATCTTTTCATGGGACAACACTATAGACATGAAACTTGGATATAACTTAGAGTAGTCAGTGTACAACTTGTATAGCAGTGTAGATTTACTGTCTTCTGAAAATAACTCAACACACAGCCATTAATGTCTAAATGGCTGGCAACATAAGTGAGTACACCCCACAGTGAACATGTCCAAATTGTGCCCAAAGTGTCAATATTTTGTGTGACCACCATTATTATCCAGCACTGCCTTAACCCTCCTGGGCATGGAATTCACCAGAGCTGCACAGGTTGCTACTGGAATCCTCTTCCACTCCTCCATGATGACATCACGGAGCTGGTGAATGTTAGACACCTTGAACTCCTCCACCTTCCACTTGAGGATGCGCCACAGGTGCTCAATTAGGTTTAGTCCATCACCTTTACCTTCAGCTTCCTCAGCAAGGCAGTTGTCATCTTGGAGGTTGTGTTTGGGGTCGTTATTCTGTTGGAAAACTGCCATGAGGCCCAAATTTCGAAGGGAGGGGATCATGCTCTGTTTCAGAGTGTCACAGTACATGTTGGAATTCATGTTTCCCTCAATGAACTGCAGCTCCCCAGTGCCAGCAACACTCATGCAGCCCAAGACCATGATGCTACCACCACCATGCTTGACTGTAGGCAAGATACAGTTGTCTTGGTACTTCTCACCAGGGCGCCGCCACACCATCTAAGCCAAACAAGTTTATCTTGGTCTCGTCAGACCACAGGGCATTCCAGTAATCCATGTTCTTGGACTGCTTGTTTTCAGCAAACTGTTTGCTGGCTTTCTTGTGCGTCAGCTTCCTTCTGGGATGACGACCATGCAGACCGAGTTGATGTAGTGTGCGGTGTATGGTCTGAGCACTGACAGGCTGACCTCCCACGTCTTCAACCTCTGCAGCAATGCTGGCAGCACTCATGTGTCTATTTTTTAAAGCCAACCTCTGGATATGACGCCGAACACGTGGACTCAACTTCTTTGGTCGACCCTGGCGAAGCCTGTTCCGAGTGGAACCTGTCCTGGAAAACCGCTGTATGACCTTGGCCACCATGCTGTAGCTCAGTTTCAGGGTGTTAGCAATCTTCTTATAGCCCAGGCCATCTTTGTGGAGAGCAACAGTTCTATTTCTCACATCCTCAGAGAGTTCTTTGCCATGAGGTGCCATGTTAAATATCCAGTGGCCAGTATGAGACAATTGTACCCAAAACACCAAATTTAAAAGCCCTGCTCCCCATTTACACCTGGGACCTTGACACATGACACCAGGGAGGGACAACGACACATTTGGGCACAATTTGGACATGTTCACTGTGGGGTGTACTCACTTATGTTGCCAGCTATTTAGACATTAGTGGCTGTGTGTTGAGTTATTTTCAGAAGACAGTAAATCTACACTGCTATACAAGCTGCACACTGACTACTCTAAGTTATATCCAAGTTTCATGTCTATAGTGTTGTCCCATGAAAAGATAGAATGAAATATTTGCAGAAATGTGAGGGGTGTACTGACTTTTGTGATACACTGTATGTCTGTGGCTTATTCTACGTACTGTCATAAGTACATAGAATATAAAAAGTTTTAATTTCACCATGTATATAATGGCACAATATTCGTTTCATATGTATTTAACGAATAAAACAACGTTTGAAAAGTGGACAGCTTCATATATCTCAAATTCCAGTTTGCTTATAACATTGAAATAGCGACTAATATGAAGTATTTTCACCCTGTAAGACATAAATGGAATCCAGTGTTTTTATTGTTGCTCTGAAAGCTTCTTTCTCAACTGTCTATAGAGGAATCGTGTCCCTGCATACGTGGATTGTTGCTGCATTCGTAATGTTGTTGTTTGCAACAGCCGTGGCTCGACAAACGGTACAGTATGTAGTGTTTTAGTCTGTTCTAAACTGCTGACATGGCTCATTTCTTTGGCAGGTTCTTCCGGTGCATATTTGGTCTTCCTCTCTTCATCCTCCATCTGTTTTTGTTAATTTTTTTTAACCATATTGAGGAATCCTCTATCATCTGTTGACACTGTCATGCTAACGCTAACTGGCAGCTACTTAATCTGCACAGCGCTCCTTGATCTGCTCCCTTTTAAAGCCTACAGATGTTAAAATTGACTATGTTATGGTATGGTGGTATATGAAAAATCCATATTGTATGAGGAATCAAATATGGTATACCGAATGTACCGTCTTAGCGCCCAGCCCTAATCACACAATATTACAAAAATGTTTGTGTGTAAACAAATAACAGAAAAATACGTTATCTTTGGAAGACTGTAAGTTTGAGTCTTTAGCTTTAGAGTAGTTAGCTGGTGAAAAATACATTTGAATTTTTTGTTTTGTTTGTTTGTTTATTAGGATTTTAGCATCATGTTTTACACTTTGCTTCATGACAGGAACGGTAGTCACTCATTACACAAGGTTCATCAGTTCACAAGGTTATATCAAACACAGTCATGGACAATTTAGTGTCTCCAATTCACCTCACTTGTATGTCTTTGGACTGTGGGAGGAAACCGGCGCTCCCGGAGGAAACCCACACGGACACGGGGAGAACATGCAAACTCCACATAGAAAGGACCCGGACCGCCCCACCTGGGGATTGAACCCAGGACCTTCAGTGCTACCCACTTAGCCACCGTGCCGCCCGAATTTTTTGAAATAAACCTTCCTGTGTATTGTACGGTGTCAGACTGTTATACTGTGAATCACATTATCATATAGTCTTATCAGCCAGCCTTCTACTATAAAGTCTGCAATGCGTATGTTTGTATATAATAAGAAATACTGTTGCTAGTCATCTGCAGTCTCCATTAACAAAAGTAATGTTGTGCCAGCTTGCAGACTGTCTATTTTAAAAGAGAATGATAAATGAAGTTATTTATTATTTATTTATTAGGATTTTAACGCCATGTTTTACACACTTGATTACATTCATGACAGAAGCAGTAGTTACTCGTTACACACGATTCATCAGTTCACAAGTTTATTGTCAAACACAGTCATGGACAATTTGTATCTCCAAAGAACCTGATTGCATGTCTTTGGATTGTAGGAGAAAACCGGAGCTCCCAGAGGAACCCACGCAGTCACAGAAAGAACATGCAAACTCCACACAGAAAGGAACCGGATCGCCCCACCTGGGGATCAAACCCAGGACATTATTGCTGTTCTACCCACTGAGCCACCGTGCCACCCTAAATGATAAGCAAACAAGAACAAGATCTCACCGGCTCTCCTGCCATGCATCTGGGACAACACTGTTGAGCAGAGCCACTCTGAGCTGTCAGCACCTGTAGAAATTTCCAGAATTGTAAATAAATACATTTTTTAAAGTCAAAATATGAGATTGCTGTTGTTTGTTTGTTTATTAGGATTTTAACGTCATGTTTTACACTTTGGTTACATTCATGACAGGAACGGTAGTTACTCATTATACAAGCTTCATCAGTTCACAAGGTTATACTAAACACAGTCCTGGACAATTTAGTATCTCCAATTCACCTCACGTGCATGTCTTTGGACTGAGGGAGGAAACCGGAGCACGCGGAGGAAACCCACTCGGACACGGGGAGAACATGCAAACTCCACACAGAAAGGACCCGGACCGCCCCACCTGGGGATCGAACCCAGAACCTTCTTGCTGTGAGGCGACAGTGCTATCCACTTACAGATTGCTGTTTTAAATATACATGTTAACAATTCTGTAAATAAATTAGAACACACTTCCTAAATCCCCTCTCCAGATTACTCAGCTGGAGACCTATTTGTCCATGAATAGAGTAAGTTTGACTGCATCTGTGACACAGTACATGGAACAGTAGTGTTTTCCCACCCAAAAAGGTAAATAGGAAATTTATCTGGATGGTCAGCTGTAATCCAAAGACTTCCCTAAAATAGGTCTGCCCTTAATGAAATGCCCCTGCTCCAAAATCAGCACCTTAAAGCTTGACTAGACCTGTTGCAGATCACATATGTGAAGAGACATGGAAGCACTGTGTTTGTATCTACAATCTATTTTCACGTTTAATTCCGCTATACTCTTCAACTTACTGGTTATCATACCAATACCCTCATATCTACATCCAATTTTGACTCTAGACTGTTTTACAGTAAATCTTTACTGTATAAAGCAACTGGGAAGGGTCTAATATTAATATATGTCCCAGGTGGGTGAATTTACCAACTTGCACACATGGTGCTAAAGATATGTTGCAAAACATCTTTTTCTCCATCTTTTATTACTCTAATTGACCTTTGTGCCAGTGACAAAGAGTTCCTCTGTTGCACTCTGACCAGTGAAAAGTGCAAGTTAAAAGACGTGTTAAAAATCATACCATACGGTTGACATGTTGATTTGAATTGGTGATGTTTTGATGGTCATTTTCTGGAGGTTTCCATACATTCACTGGACTTTCCATCATGGACTCACATCCAGCTTGGATGCAACTTGCAAAACCAGGGCATACTCTTTTCTTCAAAGTTTAAAGAAAAAAAACAAAGCACAGTGACAATGTACATGCTATTTTAATATATATTCAAATATATATAAATAAAAAACAACATATCAGCTGCAACAAGCAAAAGTCATTCAGTGCAGTCACTGAACTCTCTCTGTGTTATAATTTATTTCTTCTAATAATAGTAGCTCGGTCAGGAACATTCCGTTAAGGGCATGACAGTACAGTCCAAAATAAGTGTCTGGGGAACTACTAAGATCATAAGGACAAATAGTGTACCATAAAGGATACAGAAACAATAATAGCATAGCTTGTACTAGGACTGGGTGTTATAATAATAGGATATAGATATTGTGATATTACCTTCATGACACACATTTTAAAGTCATTGGTAATATCAGGCATTATTATTTATATTATTAAATGTAGCAAACTGAGTAGACCTTTAAGTATATTTGTATCTCGGTTTGTTATTTATTGTCATTGGAAAATGTAAATGAAAGGGTGGACAACTTGAAAACAATAAAAAAAGAGGTAAATCAAAATGTTATATAAGGTTATATAAAATAGTAATATACAACAGAAATCCATTCATTCTAGTGTAATCTAGTGCAGCTGACATATTATTATATTTTTTACAGAAAACCAGCAGGTAATTGTTTCATAAAAAGACAGTAGCCCTTTCACAAACCTTTACACTGCCTTAGGACTTAATACCAGTAAGACTTTTGTGCTCCTTTCAATAGGTAAGGTCAAACTAGCCCTATTTATATGGGCACATAGGTGAATTATGAGGATGAGTCAAATGTTAAATGACAGTATAGAACTTTGTGCATTATTATGAGCCATGTAGTTGCCGTGTGTAAATCTGCGATCTCATAACTCGAACTCAGATATTTTTTGACAAAATATTGTAGCGTCACCGCTAGGGGGCCGCCACGGGCTTTTCCCAGAAGCCTTTGCGGCAGTGGTGTCTAAGCTCACCGTAGCCGTGTATCCCGTTGTTGGGAGTGCGGTGGCTGCGGTGAGGGTTGGGTAGGTAGCCAATATGTTTGTCTGTTGTATGAATGTATGTGTGTATGAATGGGTGTCTGTCCCTAAACCACTGAATGAACTGCCAAAGGCAGCTCACTCGCGGCCCCGACGCTATCCTTCCTGCTCGCCGGCGCCACATTGGTGTCAGAAGTGGGATTGTGGCATTTGGGTGGCTCTGGTGGTACAGTGGGCCTGTATGTCTGGTCTGTCTGAGTGCGCTAGCCCAGGTGGCTGTAGGGGCAGGGTGCCCGGTCCAGCAGTGGGTGGAAGAGCGGCTCGGCAGTGTAATGGGGTGCGGTCTGGCCGAAGAGCCACCCAGTGGACGCTGGTGAGTTGGTCACCGGGTCGGTTGACCATTAGGGAGGGGGCCGCCACGGGCTTTTCCCAGAAGCCTTTGCGGCAGTGGTGTCTAAGCTCACTGTAGCCGTGTATCCCGTTGTTGGGAGTGGGGTGGCTGCGGTGAGGGTTGGGTAGGTAGCCTATATGTTTGTCTGTTGTATGAATGTATGTGTGTATGAATGGGTGTCTGTCCCTAAACCACTGAATGAACTGCCAAAGGCAGCTCACTCGCGGCCCCGACGCTATCCTTCCTGCTCGCCGGCGCCACAATATGTATTCCAAATATTTGCTTACATTAAAATAACATGGTATCACTTAAATACCATACAGACATTCTGAATGATTCATTAAATGATTCATTGAATGATTCATTGAATAATGACCCAACAAACCAGTGTTATCGTGTTGTTTTGTGACTCTTGCAAAAACTGTGAATTTAAAATATAAACTAAGTTAATATATTTACCGGCTGACAGTGCCACTGTTCGTGTTCTCCCTCCAGTCGTCTCTTATTATGCAGTAGCTGATTTACACAGTCCATAGACATGACGATTTGATTTCTCCAGCAGTCCTACATACATCTAGAATCCGTTACTATAACCATTATAATGTGTTTACTCTACTGTAATGTACACTCCATATATAACACATCGACAAGCACTGTCTGTGCACTAGAGCAATCAAGCTATTTAAAATGCTCACCATTTACCACGTTTAGATTGAGTATAGATTACGTTTTCTTTTCTTCTGTCACTTTGGTTTATTCTAAAAGCACTTAGATCATACACAAAACAGTTGCTGCCCTAAAGACACGACACCCGCGATCCTCAACTTCTTCCTTGTGTTCAATTTTCTGTTAGCGCTAACGTTTACTGATAGACAGCCACATGTCGCCAATCAGGTTAGGGATAACGAAATAAAAGGCGGGACCAGAACGAACGTAATGATTCTATTGGTTGGCGCCTCGAGTACGAATTTTAAAGTGTAAAAGAGTTATTTTATAACAACTCGTATAACGTGAATGTGTTCTATTGCTTTTATACAACAGTTTTTACAAAATAAGGAAAGAAAATAAATCAAAGAAGCCATGGATTCCATAATAAATATGCTTTAATATTGACAATACCTTCCGCAAAAAAGTATTTCCACAACGAATATAAAGTTTAACACTACAAAGCAGACATCCCAAGTTGCAAAAACTCATTTGAGGGAGGTAAGAAGAACAAGAAGAAAAAGGCAAGAACCTCCGAAGGGAAAAAAGAAATAAACCTCTTGCACACACCAAAGGATATGGGTGATAACAGAACTTTTAGGAGCTGTTAACTGGGCTATTAAGCTAACTGTTCGCGTTACAAACACATTTATGTTCCCTACATAGTGCACTAGACAATATATTAGACAATTGATTTATGTTCCCTACACAGTGCGCTAGATTGTATATCAGATAACACATTCATGTTCACTACATAGTGCACTAGATAGTGAATTAGACAATTGATTTATGTTCCCAACACAGTGCGCTAGATTGTATATCAGATAACGGATTTAAAACGCGATCGGGAAAAAGGTCTGTGTCGCCTGCGTGCACGTTTGTGTGCATGAAGCTTGTCGTTACTGGCAACGCGTCAGCAGAGTAATACAGTTGTGGTGTGAAAAGGCAACACCACATAAAACAAAACATAAAACTCAACGGCTAAAATATAATCCTACTTCAATTATACAACAGTTAATTCCGACCTTACAATCTGATTGGTTGAGAAGAGTTCTAACCGTGCTCATATTCGTGATAACAGCATGGTTAGAACACTTCTCAACCAATCAGATTGTAAGGTCGGAACTAACTGTTGTATAATTGAAGTAGGATTATATTTTAGCCGTTGAGTTTTATGGTTTATGAAGTTTTATGTTCATTAGGTAGTTCCTTTCATTCATTCATTCATTCATCAATGTACTTACTTACATTGAGTTGCAATGTACTATACACTGTGCTGACCACCAATGGCACTGACCACTCAGAACTAGCTGAACAGATAATATATTAGTGGTGCACAATTCTTGTATTGATATCAACACTAATATTACATTGGTCATGCAGGTATAGATGTATCAGAAACAGATTTTAGCTTAGAAACATTTAATTCAAGAAAACTAACTTTGCTGTTGTAGGAAATGTGGGTTCAAATAGAAAAAAAAACTTGGGGTTGTATGCAACAATATATACACCGATCAGCCATAACATTACAACCACCTCCTTGTTTCTACACTCACTGTCCATTTTATCGGCTCCACTTACCATATAAAAGCACTTCGTAGTTCTACAATTACTGACTGTAGTCCATCTGTTTCTCTACATACTTTGTTAGCCCCCTTTCATGCTGTTCTTCAATGGTCAGGACTCTCCCAGGACCACCACAGAGTAGGTATTGTGGGTCATTCTCAGCACTGCAGTGACACTGACATGGTGGTGGTGTGTTAGTGTGTGTTATGCTGGTATGTGTGGATAAGACACAGCAGCGCTGATGGAGTTTTTAAACACCTCACTGTCACTGCTGGACTGAGAATAGTCCACCAACCAGAAATATCCAGCCAACAGCGCCCCATGGGCAGCGTCCTGTGTCTACTGATGAAGGTCTAGAAGATGACCAACTTAAACAGAAGCAATAGATGAGCGATCATCTCTGACTTTACATCTGGACCAACTAGGTAGGAGTGTCTAATAGAGTGGACAGTGAGTGGACACAGTATTTAAAAACTCCAGCAGCGCTGCTGTGTCTGATCCACTCATACCAGCACAACACACACTAACACACCACCACCATGTCAGTGTCACTGCAGTGCTAAGAATGATCCACCACCTAATTAATACCTGCTCTGTGGTGGTCCTGTGGGGGTCCTGACCATTGAAGAACAGGGTAAAAGCAGGCTAAAAAGGTATGTAGAGAAACAGATGGACTACAGTCAGTAATTGTAGAACTTCAAAGTGCTTCTTCATGGTAGGTGGAGCTATTAAATGGACAGTGAGTGTAGAAACAAGGAGGTGGTTTTAATGTTATGGCTGATCGGTGTAATAACTATCCAAAAACTACTTTGCAACCAACTACTGTATTCTTCTTTTGTAGTGCATTACTGTAAAACAATATTCATTTTAGGACCTGCAATGTTTTGCCATTTGTCAGTCAATTTAAGAAACTTTTTAATCTAAAACTTTGCCTACAAGTACATTTTATTTCTAAACATGCAATAAAGTTATTGTAACAGATAATATGTAGTGTAACTACCAACCTTTAATCACAATATGTATTTAATTTAACTTGTATATCACTAAACAAAACTTTAAACAAAAGTTTAAATATCTATTTTAACTTGTGTTATCTAACTTGTGTATATATATATATATATATATATACAGTATATATACTGTATATATATATATATATATATATATATATATATATATATTAGGGCTGTCGAAGTTAACGCGATAATAACGCATTAACGCGACCTCAATTTAACGCGATTAAAAAAATTAGTGCCATTAACGCAAATTCTAGTTCATGTTGACACTTGACTGGTAGAACAAACGTTTTAATGTCGGACTTGCCACCGTTTTTCATTTGCGGTTTGTTAACATAATGTAACCGATCGTGGTAGTGATGCACTTGCATAATAAAGAAATAAATACACGCTATATTCACAAGTTGTCGGGAGCAGAACACTTTATTACACTTAATTAACTTCTTCTTCTGTACCGAATACCGGAAAGCTGAGTCGAGCACGTTAGTTCATGAACTATGGAAGCCCCAAAGGGTCAAAACACACTCACTTCGTGTAGAAACGTCCATCAAACCATCGTCACGATACAACCACAGACAAGTCTGATACAATAACTACGCCTTATCCCACCTAAAGCACCGCTGATCTACAATGTTTGCTGATGGAGAAATTCTAACCTACAATCTGACATTTACTGCCTAGTATGTGAGTGAATAAAACTCCCTTACAGTTTTCTCTTGTCCCAGCAGTTTTTAACATAAGTACATTTAGCATAAAATGTGTTCACCATTTTAATTGTAACATTTCACTTAAAAATCCTTGTTTTCTATAACATTTACACAGATTTTTTTTAATGCGATTAATCGCGATTAACTATATGAAATTCTGAGATTAATCGCGATTAAAAAATTTTATCGTTTGACAGCCCTAATATACAGTGTATCACAAAAGTGAGTACACCCCTCACATTTCTGCAAATATTTTATTATATCTTTTCATGGGACAACACTATAGAAATAAAACTTGGATATAACTTAGAGTAGTCAGTGCACAACTTGTATAGCAGTGTAGATTTACTGTCTTCTGAAAATAACTCAACACACAGCCATTAATGTCTAAATGGCTGGCAACATAAGTGAGTACACCCCACAGTGAACATGTCCAAATTGTGCCCAAAGTGTCAATATTTTGTGTGACCACCATTATTATCCAGCACTGCCTTAACCCTCCTGGGCATGGAATTCACCAGAGCTGCACAGGTTGCTACTGGAATCCTCTTCCACTCCTCCATGATGACATCACGGAGCTGGTGGATGTTAGACACCTTGAACTCCTCCACCTTCCACTTGAGGATGCGCCACAGGTGCTCAATTGGGTTTAGTCCATCACCTTTACCTTCAGCTTCCTCAGCAAGGCAGTTGTCATCTTGGAGCTTGTGTTTGGGGTCGTTATCCTGTTGGAAAACTGCCATGATGCCCAGTTTTCGAAGGGAGGGGATCATGCTCTGTTTCAGAATGTCACAGTACATGTTGGAATTCATGTTTCCCTCAATGAACTGCAGCTCCCCAGTGCCAGCAACACTCATGCAGCCCAAGACCATGATGCTACCACCACCATGCTTGACTGTAGGCAAGATACAGTTGTCTTGGTACTTCTCACCAGGGCGCCGCCACACATGCTGGACACCATCTGAGCCAAACAAGTTTATCTTGGTCTCGTCAGACCACAGGGCATTCCAGTAATCCATGTTCTTGGACTGCTTGTCTTCAGCAAACTGTTTGCGGGCTTTCTTGTGCGTCAGCTTCCTTCTGGGATGACGACCATGCAGACCGAGTTGATGCAGTGTGCGGCGTATGGTCTGAGCACTGACAGGCTGACCTCCCACGTCTTCAACCTCTGCAGCAATGCTGGCAGCACTCATGTGTCTATTTATTAAAGCCAACCTCTGGATATGACGCCGAACACGTGGACTCAACTTCTTTGGTCGACCCTGGCGAAGCCTGTTCCGAGTGGAACCTGTCCTGGAAAACCGCTGTATGACCTTGGCCACCATGCTGTAGCTCAGTTTCAGGGTGTTGGCAATCTTCTTATAGCCCAGGCCATCTTTGTGGAGAGCAACAATTCTATTTCTCACATCCTCAGAGAGTTATTTGCCATGAGGTGCCATGTTGAATATCCAGTGGCCAGTATGAGAGAATTGTACCCAAAACACCAAATTTAACAGCCCTGCTCCCCATTTACACCTGGGACCTTGACACATGACACCAGGGAGGGACAACGACACATTTGGGCACAATTTGGACATGTTCACTGTGGGGTGTACTCACTTATGTTGCCAGCTATTTAGACATTAATGGCTGTGTGTTGAGTTATTTTCAGAAGACAGTAAATCTACACTGCTATACAAGCTGTACACTGACTACTCTAAGTTATATCCAAGTTTCATGTCTATAGTGTTGTCCCATGAAAAGATATAATGAAATATTTGCAGAAATGTGAGGGGTGTACTCACTTTTGTGATACACTGTATATATATATATATATTTATATATATATATAGTTTTTAATTTCTCAACTAATTTCATAGCTGACAACTAACTTTTGTGCTTATTAAAAACTAAATAATCAGTATTGTTTAAACAGCACAACACACACATGAAGCAGCACCATGCAGAAGGATGAAAGGTTGTCAGACTTAAATTTGATGGTTATGTTGGGACCAGCCTACAGGTTACACACAGGTTACAAGTTATGTTGTGACCCACCTGAATGTTTGAGATATTAGAAAATAAAAGGATAAAGTGGTTGTAAAACAGATGTTTTTCTGCATATTTTGTTGCATTATGTTACAATTGATATTATTGTTACAATTGATATGTAATTAAATTGTACTTTTTAAGACTTAAAAATTACTTGCAAGTATAAATAAAAATAAAGTATAAATAAAATAAAGTATAATAGTAATAATGACAACAGTAATAACAACAATAATAACAATAGTAATTGCAGTCTGTCAAATAGGCTTTCGACAATTGATTAGTAATGTCTTTCTATTGCGACACACGAGTGCATAGGCAATCGTCTACACTTGACTTTAAACATGGCGAACTTCATAGACGCGACGTCGTCCCAACAGTTTGTGGAATTACTAAAAAAGGTCGGGAGGTGGGTAATATATTTCTGACTAAGTTACTAAATGTGTTTATAATTATAAGTGGTAGAAAAATATGCCCGTTTATAATGAAGCTATAGTAACAATAACGGCGTTTTGTTAGTTGACAGCCTAATAGCTAACTATGGGTTACAAATGGCTTTTTGTGCCCTTGATAGGGGCACTACATAGGGTATGAAATAACGGTTCTTGATATTCGTGCAGTGCACTGTGTATTTAGTGATGCGCCATTTAGCATTTAGCCTCAATATGGTTTATTAGCTTTCACTTTATTAGCTTCTCAATAACGTGCATTAACGAATGTTAATGTCCCCAAAATAATAAATATTGCACAAAGATAACTGTGGCATGTTCGATATATATAAAAATGTTTTGCTTTTAGTGGTTCTTGCTATTTTAACTGATCTTATGTTCATTGGTCACCTTTTAGTAGCATCATGCTGGCTAGGACTCGGTGTGCTGTCAGAACAGCCGAAATCTATTGCAAACAGTCCTTTAAGATTTCAGTTAACGTTGACACAATTGTTGTCAACAAAAGTTGGATTTATATTGGTGAGCTTTGGCCATTAAAATCCAGTATAGTTATCAACAACACCTTTATTGGCTGTGGCGTGGTTTCTACCCATGTTGATGTTTTATTGTATTGTATTGTAAACATTGAAGTAGAACAATCACATTAGTCTTTTGCCTATCTAGCAGTCTGTTATGGTATAATGAATTCAATTGTGACTTTTATAGTATTTGATCCAAATGCACAGTACATTATGTATAATAGCCAGTTTGCACCCCTTCAGTGATGCCCATGATTAGGTTCTTATTGGTCTGATGCAGGAATACAAATTTTGAACATTTCTTTTTATCATCTATGTGAAAAACGTATAGGTTTCCATAAAAAAAATAAAACATTCCAGAGTTATAGATAGATACATAGATAGATACATAGATAGATAGATAGATTCAACTTTATTGTCAGTACAGATACAAGGCAACGAAATGCAGTTAGTATCTACCAGAAGTGCAAATAGTAGCATTGTGCAAGAAAACAGAGAATATCAGTGAAGTTACATATCTATGAGTAATATTAATATATAGTTATAACTATAGCTATTTACATATATGTACATAGTACTATATACATAATAGCAATAATAATAATAAGCAGCATATGAATAAAATGCGATTAGTTAAGTGTATATTATTATAATAGCAGTAATAATAATAAAATATTAGTTAGGTATGTATTATAATGATAACAGTAACAATAATAAAAGATGTGTAAATAGATAACTAAACAACTATACTATATAAGGACGTTGCTAAATAACTATATATATATATATATATATATATATATATATATATATATACAGTATATATATATACATACACACATGCATATACAGTATATATGTAAAACTTCATATATATATATATATATATATATATATATACAGGGGTTGGACAATGAAACTGAAACACCTGTCATTTTAGTGTGGTAGGTTTCATGGCTAAATTGGACCAGTCTGGTGGCCAATCTTCATTAATTGCACGTTGCACCAGTAAGAGCAGAGTGTGAAGGTTCAATTAGCAGGGTAAGAGCACAGTTTTGCTCAAAATATTGCAATGCACACAACATTATGGGTGACATACCAGAGTTCAAAAGAGGACAAATTGTTGGTGCACGTCTTGCTGGCGCATCTGTGACCAAGACAGCAAGTCTTTGTGATGTATCAAGAGCCACGGTATCCAGGGTAATGTCAGCATACCACCAAGAAGGACAAACCACATCCAACAGCATTAACTGTGGACGCAAGAGGAAGCTGTCTGAAAGGGATGTTCGGGTGCTAACCCGGATTGTATCCAAAAAACATAAAACCACGGCTGCCCAAATCACGGCAGAATTAAATGTGCACCTCAACTCTCCTGTTTCCACCAGAACTGTCCATCGGGAGCTCCACAGGGTCAATATACACGGCCGGGCTGCTATAGCCAAACCTTTGGTCACTCGTGCCAATGCCAAACGTCGGTTTCAATGGTGCAAGGAGCGCAAATCTTGGGCTGTGGACAATGTGAAACATGTATTGTTCTCTGATGAGTCCACCTTTACTGTTTTCCCCACATCCGGGAGAGTTACGGTGTGGAGAAGCCCCAAAGAAGCGTACCACCCAGACTGTTGCATGCCCAGAGTGAAGCATGGGGGTGGATCAGTGATGGTTTGGGCTGCCATATCATGGCATTCCCTTGGCCCAATACTTGTGCTAGATGGGCGCGTCACTGCCAAGGACTACCGAACCATTCTGGAGGACCATGTGCATCCAATGGCGGTGCCGTGTATCAGGATGACAATGCACCAATACACACAGCAAGACTGGTGAAAGATTGGTTTGATGAACATGAAAGTGAAGTTGAACATCTCCCATGGCCTGCACAGTCACCAGATCTAAATATTATTGAGCCACTTTGGGGTGTTTTGGAGAAGCGAGTCAGGAAACGTTTTCCTCCACCAGCATCACGTAGTGACCTGGCCACTATCCTGCAAGAAGAATGGCTTAAAATCCCTCTGACCACTTTGCAGGACTTGTATATGTCATTTCCAAGACCAATTTACGCTGTATTGGCCGCAAAAGGAGGCCCTACACCATACTAATAAATTATTGTGGTCTAAAACCAGGAAAACGTTTCCTGACTCGCTTCTCCAAAACACCCCAAAGTGGCTAAATAATATTTAGATCTGGTGACTGTGCAGGCCATGGGAGATGTTCAACTTCACATTCATGTTCATCAAACCAATCTTTCACCAGTCTTGCTGTGTGTATTGGTGCATTGTCATCCTGATACACGGCACCGCCATTGGATGCACATGGTCCTCCAGAATGGTTCGGTAGTCCTTGGCAGTGACGCGCCCATCTAGCACAAGTATTGGGCCAAGGTAATGCCATGATATGGCAGCCCAAACCATCACTGATCCACCCCCATGCTTCACTCTGGGCATGCAACAGTCTGGGTGGTACGCTTCTTTGGGGCTTCTCCACACCGTAACTCTCCCGGATGTGGGGAAAACAGTAAAGGTGGACTCATCAGAGAACAATACATGTTTCACATTGTCCACAGCCCAAGATTTGCGCTCCTTGCACCATTGAAACCGACGTTTGGCATTGGCACGAGTGACCAAAGGTTTGGCTATAGCAGCCCGGCCGTGTATATTGACCCTGTGGAGCTCCCGACGGACAGTTCTGGTGGAAACAGGAGAGTTGAGGTGCACATTTAATTCTGCCGTGATTTGGGCAGCCGTGGTTTTATGTTTTTTGGATACAATCCGGGTTAGCACCCGAACATCCCTTTCAGACAGCTTCCTCTTGCGTCCACCTCTTGCGTGGTTTGTCCTTCTTGGTGGTATGCTGACATTACCCTGGATACCGTGGCTCTTGATACATCACAAAGACTTGCTGTCTTGGTCACAGATGCGCCAGCAAAACGTGCACCAACAATTTGTCCTCTTTTGAACTCTGGTATGTCACCCATAATGTTGTGTGCATTGCAATATTTTGAGCAAAACTGTGCTCTTACCCTGCTAATTGAACCTTCACACTCTGCTCTTACTGGTGCAATGTGCAATTAATGAAGATTGGCCACCAGACTGGTCCAATTTAGCCATGAAACCTCCCACACTAAAATGACAGGTGTTTCAGTTATTTTGTCCAACCCCTTTATATATATATATATATATATATATATATATATATATATATATATATATATATATATATATATATATATATATATATATATATATATATATATATATATATATATATATATATATATATATATATATATATATATATATATGTATGTATGTATGTATGTATGTATATATATATATATATATATATATATATATATATATATATATATATATATACAGTACAGGCCAAAAGTTTGGACACACCTTCTCATTCAATGCGTTTTCTGTATTTTCATGACTATTTACATTGTAGATTCTCACTGAAGGCATCAAAACTATGAATGAACACATGTGGAGTTATGTACTTAACAAAAAAAGGTGAAATAACTGAAAACATGTTTTATATTCTAGTTTCTTCAAAATAGCCACCCTTTGCTCTGATTACTGCTTTGCACACTCTTGGCATTCTCTCAATGAGCTTCAAGAGGTAGTCACCTGAAATGGTTTTCCAACAGTCTTGAAGGAGTTCCCAGAGGTGTTTAGCACTTGTTGGCCCCTTTGCCTTCACTCTGCGGTCCAGCTCACCCCAAACCATCTCGATTGGGTTCAGGTCCGGTGACTGTGGAGGCCAAGTCATCTGCCGCAGCACTCCATCACTCTCCTTCTTGGTCAAATAGCCCTTACACAGCCTGGAGGTGTGTTTGGGGTCATTGTCCTGTTGAAAAATAAATGATGGTCCAACTAAACGCAAACCAGATGGGATGGCATGTTGCTGCAGGATGCTGTGGTAGCCATGCTGGTTCAGTGTGCCTTCAATTTGGAATAAATCCCCAACAGTGTCACCAGCAAAACACCCCCACACCATCACAGCTCCTCCTCCATGCTTCACAGTGGGAACCAGGCATGTGGAATCCATCCGTTCACCTTTTCTGCGTCTCACAAAGACACGGCGGTTGGAACCAAAGATCTCAAATTTGGACTCATCAGACCAAAGCACAGATTTCCACTGGTCTAATGTCCATTCCTTGTGTTTTTTGGCCCAAACAAATCTCTTCTGCTTGTTGCCTCTCCTTAGCAGTGGTTTCCTAGCAGCTATTTGACCATGAAGGCCTGATTTGTGCAGTCTCCTCTTAACAGTTGTTCTAGAGATGGGTCTGCTGCTAGAACTCTGTGTGGCATTCAACTGGTCTGTGATCTGAGCTGCTGTTGACTTGCGATTTCTGAGGCTGGTGACTCGGATGAACTTGTCCTGAGAAGCAGAGGTGACTCTTGGTCTTCCTTTCCTGGGTCGGTCCTTGTGTGTGCCAGTTTCGCTGTAGCGCTTGATGGTTTTTGTGACTCCACTTGGGGACACATTTAAAGTTTTTGCAATTTTCCAGACTGACTGACCTTCATTTCTTAAAGTAATGATGGCCACTCGTTTTTCTTTAGTTAGCTGATTGGTTCTTGCTATAATATGAATTTTAACAGTTGTCCAATAGGGCTGTCGGCTGTGTAGTAACCTGTCTTCTGCACAACACAACTGATGGTCCCAACCCCATTGATAAAGCAAGAAATTCCACTAATTAACCCTGATAAGGCACACCTGAAAACCATTTCAGGTGACTACCTCTTGAAGCTCATTGAGAGAATGCCAAGAGTGTGCAAAAAGCAGTAATCAGAGCAAAGGGTGGCTATTTTGAAGAAACTAGAATATAAAACATGTTTTCAGTTATTTCACCTTTTTTTGTTAAGTACATAACTCCACATGTGTTCATTCATAGTTTTGATGCCTTCAGTGAGAATCTACAATGTAAATAGTCATGAAAATACAGAAAACGCATTGAATGAGAAGGTGTGTCCAAACTTTTGGCCTGTACTGTATATATATGTAAAACAGTTGTGTAAAGTGCAGGTCAGATCTTTATACTATTTAATGCAATACATGCAACAGCAATGTAATTACTAATGTAATGTAACAGTAAGATGAGTATGAACGCTTATTATAAGAAGGTACGAGTTTTACAAAAGTTTTACAAAATCCAAATCGTTTCTGTAAAATAAACTGTTACACACAGATCCACTGATCTGTCAAGATCTACCAGTTATAAAAAAAGCATAAAGTTTTTCTGCCTAAATTAGAATGGCAGCAGTGGTCTGAGCTCTTGTGTGTACAATGATGTGTACCTCCATTCTAAATTCATATAAGTAAAAACATTGGTAAAACATGCTATTCCACCTTGTAAATTCTCAGAGGTGCTATCAGCTGGTTGGGTGTCTGCATACAGACATGACTGCTTATGTCTAGGGGTGGCTGAAGCTTGTCTGGAGTGTTTTACTGCACTGCGTGTAGTGATTCTAAATAATTCTGAATAATATCTATTAGTGTATGTTTGCCTTAATGTGATGCATAATTGAAGCGGTTTTATTCAAATTTTTAATGATTTGATGATGTACATGCCATTGCTTCAACTAACTTTTCAGTACTCTAGTTAATCATTCCATTCAAGCTTATTTTCAACGTTTTTTTTTTTTACTTTGTAATTATCAGGTCTCTCACAGTTGTTCATTTCCATGCACCATGGGCACCTCAATGCTCTCAGATGAACGATGTAATGGAGGAGTTAGCCAAGGAGCACAAAACAACCATGTTTGTCAAGGTAGGTTTAGTGTTGGCCTAGGCTTTTTATTAAAATGGAAATGACACCACTGCTTGTGTGCTAGCTTGTCAACCCCCTGCCCCAAGGCTTTTAGTACCGCCATGCACCTTCTGTATTTATGAGCCCAACCAGGGATTAAAACCCCTGGAAGTTAGGCACTGCTTCTACTAGCAGCGTGGTTCTTACATTTACATTTTCAGCATTTAGCAGACACCTTTATCCAAAGCGACTTACAATACTGTGACAGTATATTGTCTAAGCAATTGATAGTTAAGGGCCTTGCTCAAGGGCCCAACAGTGGCAACCTGGCAATGATGGGGCTTGAACCAGTGACCTTTTCATTACTAGTCCAGTACCTTAACCACTACGCTACAACTACCCTATCTTGCCTGGCTCTTACCGTTACGTTACGTTTAAAAAATGCATGTGCTTGTACGTGTGCTTGACTGGCCTGCCTGCAGTTCAGCTCTGTCTCCTATTTACAATGTATGGTGCATCATAGGAGAAGAATCAGAACACAGCAACCATTGACTGTTGAGCAGCCGAAGTCTTACATCAAGCCAGCATAGCAGAACTGATCCAGTCACACTGAGCAATCTGGTTTCTCACTATCGGCAGTTTCACTTTCAATTCGAATCAAGCTTCCACTGTTGCAAATGACACTCCTTTAAACAACAACTTTCTGACTTCTTTGTTTGGTGTTGGATAGTTGGTTAAATTATATGCCAGTTATTCCACATGCATGCCAGATGCATTATAATACACTGTAGATCTGTTGCTGAGGTTACTCTTTATTTATACAGCATAGGTGTACAATATATATGTGTATGTTTGACTCAGCATGATTAAGGCACTGGAATAGTGACCAGAAGGTCACTGGTTGAAGCCCTGCCACTGTTAGGCCCCAACAGTTGCTTTGGATAAAAGCTTCTGCTATATGCCGTATACCTAAATGCTTTACACAGGTCAAGTGACCTGAGCTCAGTGGGTCCCAAGTCTGCTTTTAAGGTTATGATGCAGTAAATACTTGCATCCCTCTTATTCACCCCTTGCCAGGGCTGCATAAATGAGACCTTAGACAAGAACAAAGCTTTGTTAAATGTGTTTGTCTTTGTGTTTTAATGTGTTCTTTGTAAAGCTTTTGACTCTCTGTGGAAACAGTATAGACTGTGACCTGGAATGAAGTGTTGTCCATATTTAGGTTCTATTTCGGCAACTTATAGCTCTCATCAAAAGCCTAAGGCACAATCCTGACCGAGGGCATAGCGTAACTGCTACAGTCATGACATAATCCAGGTCAGTGATGTATGGATTTTAATATCTGCTGGTTAAATATCAGTGGGAATTGCACAGATCAGTAGTCTGTCAAGGTTTTCACTCTTTTCTAGAATTCTGGAGAATGGACCAGTGATGCTAAGTAAATGTGCAGTGGTATGAAAGGAAATGAGAAATTCTAATTCTTTTCCTCTAACCCCCCACCCACAGCTGGAGGCAGAAGCAGTCCCTGAAATATCCGAGAAATATGAGATCAGCTCAGTTCCCACTTTCCTCTTTTTTAAGGTAAGAATGAACTAAGCTTTTTACGAATTTTACCCAAATTGAATGTGGCTATAAATCATCTTTGTACCAAGAAAGAATAAGTCAGAGCACTCATTGGAATAATCTGAGGTTCTAAATTTACTAAAACTAAAGCAAAACTGTAGAATTTAGGGCTATTTTTTATATCCATGTGAATACATTGATTAAGGTTGCTATTAAATAATAAGACTTAAATTTTTAAAACCAGTGTGCTTAAATTTAACCAAGAATAACTGCTGTTATAGCTGAATATAGAGGTCACTCTATTTAAATACCATTTATTTTTCATATGGCATGTACAACATGCTCATGGTCGGGTGTCAAAATACTTTTGGCCATACAGTGTAGGTCAATATAGGGTCACCTTGCTGTTAAATGCTTGGCCTGTAAAGTCAAAGAAGAATTTTGAATCCAGCCATGTTATAGCAGCCAGAATATCAGCTGGCAAGTTAATTTTGCTTGCTAGGGAGGATTACACAACAGTAAACACAACAATAATATTGTAGTGTGATGTAAGGCCAATCTTTTCTATGTTTTTATCAATAAATGTAATAATTGGCTAGATGAGCCAGAATGGCGCAGTGGGATACTGCGCTTGTCTACCAGTGCTAAGGTCTCGAGTTCTTGAGGTCTCTCTAATTCAAATCTCAGTTGTGCTATAGACGGCCGGGTGCCCACTAGACATAATTGACAAATGTCAGAGGGTGGAGGGTTGAAAGGATTCCCTAATTACTGCAGCAATTTCTGCCTCCGCTCGCTGGTAGAAGGCACCCACACAGAGACTGGAAATAATGGATATTAGTGTGGGACTCTCTGTGTGTAATACTGCTCTCTGTGTGAACCCGCTGCAGGTGAAAAGAAGCGGTAAGAGAGGCCGTGTGTTAGGCATAGCCTTTCTTTGATCAGAGTGATAAATCTGGGTAACTGAACTACGACTAGATTGGGAGATTAGGAGAAAATACATAAGTAGAATTTTTTAATTTTTAAGTGGCTAAAATCTAGTATTATTTATGACTGTAGAAACAAATGCCTGTATTAATGATGTTGACTGTAATTATTCTGAAATACCTGTTGCTTGTGTAAGCAAACGTTTCAAAAATGACCACAGATTTGTACAATACACTTTATTAAGATAAGATTTACTGATACTAGTACAGAGGGACTAGTACAGAGGGGCAACCGAAATTATAACCTCTTTTACCAAAAGCCTTAACCTTTTTACTAAAGGGCACCTTTAAGCTACAGTGTATAGGTGTCTTTGTTCTGCATGTTCTTGTCAAATGGGTTGTAGGTAGAGATGGACCGATCGGGGTTTTTGGCACCGATTCCGATCTCCGATCTCCTTTCAGGCACATCGGCCGATAGCCGATTCCGATCGGGGGGATGGGGGGGGATTAGCAGTAAATAAACTTAAAAAGAGCCTCACAGCAAAGATAAACCGGAGCAGCGCGCGCGTGTGTGTGTGTGCCTTTAGAAGAGACGCAGTTACAGAGACGCAGAGTTCACAGTATCGCTATAAGTGATTCATTGATTCATGAGTTGATTCGTTTTTATGTGAAGCGTAAGTTTCTCTTCTCAGTTATCTCTCCGTGTTTACTGTTATTAATTAAATGGCGTGGTTTTAAATAAACACCAGCTACTACAGAACATTTTGTGTGACTCTCTTACATTAAAAAGCTTCATTAAACTGCTATTACCACAGATCTGTAACCGACCGTCAGACTTGTTCCGTCTAAGGAGCTAAAAGTTTTCTAAAAGTTCAGCAGATGATCCTGAACTGACGAATTTGGTAATGAATAAACTTTTGCCTCGGATTGGCTCTGTAACGTCTTCTGTTCTCATCTACATCACAAGTAAAAACCGCTTACGATTTACCAAAGTGAACCAGGAGTTTATATAACGTGCTGATAGAATCGACTCAGATGTGACCAGGTTGAATTATCTTTTTAAAGTAAATATTACAATCAGCAAAATTACATCGTAAGAGCTTTCACGATGGTTTCTGTACGATTGTTGATGAATGGTGATGTGATGGTTGGTGCTTTGTAGCTCAAAGTCTGGATCAATCCACTGAGCTGTTAACTTAACATGGTCTTTATATATCACACGATTGGATCGGCTACTTTTAGGAAATATCGCCGATCGCCGATAGCATATTTTTATTAAAAATCGGCCGATGCCGATCGATCGTCCCATCTCTAGCTGTAGGTATTACTATCTTTTTTGTTTTGTTTTTTGTATTTGGTTTTATTAGGAGTGGTATCTCATATATTGTGCCCCCCCATCCTTTTCCAGGATGACCCCCATCCTTTATTCTTCAAAGCCCACTAGTGGGGCAACACTTGACATTTGTCTATGATTTTTGGCAAAATCATTTGGCTAAACTACATTTTATTTGAAAGTGAAAGTAACAAACCACCATCCATCACAGTCACCACACACTATTATTATAGTGTGGCATTTTATAGGGTACAACAATGAGAAATTTAATAAAAATGTTAAGTCCATGTTGTATCAAATAAGATACAACTTACAATGTAAACAGACAATTTTAATGTAATGTAAACAAATAAGAGATCCTTTCGGCTGCTCCCATGAGGGGTCAACACGGCAGAGCATTCGACTGCATATTTGACTTGGTACAGTTTTTATTCCGGATATCCTTCCTTGCGCAATCCTCCTTCTATCCAGTCTTCGGACTGGGCACTGATACGAGTCCCCCCAATGATTAGGTTTAAGTAACACCATAGATTTTCTGTATTTATGAGATTTTTGTATGAATTGCGGATAATGCTTGTATAGTGATGACGGGTAAAAAAAAAAAGGTTGGAGTCAGGGCCTGCATTGCCCCTTTGAATGTATTTGAACCATAATAGTATTAGAACTAAAAAGCATCATAACTGGATAAATCTTGTTGAACAACAAATGATATTGACTAGACAGCTTCTTGCTCAGGTTTAACACAGCAAGAAGCCAGAGGAACCAGAGAACCACCTCACTCTGTCTCTTTCAGACAGCCCACACCTTTTGCTTCTCCAGACAATCTAAACACACAAGCCAGCACTCTGAAAAATTAATGGTCTTTTTACCCCTCCATGTTGCTGTTTGCTTATTTATTTATTTCCGATGGGCCTCAGGGTGGTGAGAAGATTGACAGGCTGGATGGTGCTCATGCCCCTGAGCTGACCAGTAAAGTCCAGAGACTGGCGTCCAGCATGGGCGGACCTGCTGGACCGGGGGACGCCCCCAAGGAGGATCTCAACGAAAGGCTTAAGAAACTAATCAACGCTGCACCCTGCATGCTTTTCATGAAGGGATCTCCCCAAGAGGCTCGTTGCGGTAAGACACACACACACACATTTACAATAGAGGAAAACTGAGGAAACAAAGGTGTGTGTGAACCAAGAGCATAGAATCAAGAAAGGAGACAATTGTAACTTAAATCTCTGTGTTCTATGGAGGGATCTGTGTATTAGTGTACAACAGCACCGTATACAAGCATTCTGATCTAAATATCCATATGTAGGTTAAGATGAACATTCACTACAAACTGACGAGTTACAATTTGTTAATGCTGTCTTTAGGAGCAAATTCAGGAGCGATTTCCACCCCTGGTCTCTATGCAACAAGATTTCCCCTGACTCTCTGAATTTTTCTCCTGATATTATTAACTGTAGAGGGTTAAAGACCTAATTTATTTGCACCACTCTTGCACAAACACAAGTCTCTAAAAGGACTGACAATTAAATCACATTAATATCATTAAACCAAGGTAGAATCTGTTTTCTTTTTCTTTCTTTTTTTTATTTGTGCTTATATATTTTTTTGTTTTTATGAATTTGAAAATAATCTGTCTAATAATTGCTGTTAAGTCTTAATGGGCCTGTTTGCTGTGTGTTTCCCAATTATCATAATATTCCATTTAGTTGTCTTATGTCATTCTTGGATTGCTCCTAATATTTCTTTGGGATACGATAAGGCTTTCAACTTTCTAGCCACTAAATTGATCAGACAGTCCAGTAACAAAATTATTTATTTATTTTATTATTATCTATTTTATTTGTAGAAATTATGTCTAATAACTTTTGAGAATATATATTTTTTTAATCTTTTGTAAACTTTTCTGCATAATTTATCAATCCGATTAAATTGATATCTCCCATAAGGAGCTCTTCGTTTCCCCTCATACTGTTTAAGAGCTGTAAATAAATGATAAAAAACACAACCTTTGTATGTGGTCAATAAGCTACTATTGCTATAAGAAACATTAAACCATTAAAACATTAAAGGTTTTACTTTTGTGTCTTGTAGTATGCATGATTAACAGTCACGTTGTTTATTAATTGAATCACTCATGATTATCCATGGGACATTTGTTGATATAGTCTTAGAACCAGCTTTCATCTTCTTTGCAGATGGCCACGCTCTATTATTATCTTTGGAATATATCCAAACAAACAAGCATAAAAATTTCTCATCTGTACAGACTGTACATGCCTAAAAGCTTAAATCACCTTGATACAGACCACCTCATTACATCTGAGATATTGACCAAGGCAACGAACTATGAGAACAACACTATAAAGTTGTCTACTGCTGGATCCCAAGCCACATTTGAATTCCAGACAATGAAAGAGTGGACCGGATTGCTAGAACATCGACAGAAGATAAGGTCACCACGCGACCCATCCCCCCACAGAAGCCTTTCCAAACTGTTTAAAATTGAATCCTACATTGGGATGGCCAGTCGTCTAAACCAGACCATTCTTACAAGATGCCGCATCGGATACTCCAAATTGAGACACGAGCACCTTTTTACAGGGGTAGTTGCACCAACTTGCCATCTATGCAAAACCTAGCCTCAATGTGCTGATACAGCGTAAAACTCAAACAAACTTAGAACCAGCGGTTTGTAAATTGTCCAGTTCAATTATGGAATTAACCAGGGCATTACCTTGCTTTGTAGCAGATTCAGCGATCAGGATAAAATTCATGTACTGCCGTTAATTCAAAATGAGAATTGTCCCCTTGCACTTGTTCGAGCTACAGGATTGATTTGGACAATAATACAAAAAATTAGGATTTCTTCTTCTTTTGGTAGTTGACATTTTACTCCTGTTTTGATATTCTTGCTGCCAGTACTGTGCAGATGCTCGCCCATCACACAGAGAAGTTGTGTATTTAATATATTGACTCCATGAATCAAGCAGTGCAATAAGCTCACTTTATAACTCGCTGTAAAAAATGATCACATGCAAGCCATAGACGAGCTGCACTGCAGTGGAAAAAAAATGACAATCAGTAACTGCACAATCAAAATAGCAAATTGTAACAGCTATGTAGCTATGATTCATCTCAAGCACAATGGGCAAATAGTTCATTTATTCAGACTTAATTAAAAAAGGGATGACTTCCCAGTTTGTTTTAGGAAAGGTGAGACTGCTGCTATCTTGTCAACTGCTTATTAAACACTATTATTCATGCCGACCCTGTCTACGCAAATTGGCGCAAATTACAAATCCTAAAAGTTTTACATTAGGAAGAAGTTTTGATGTTGTTGATCTACATGGTTTGAAGCGTTTTTTGAAGATGTTTGAATTAGCTTTCATCTCTAGTCAAAATGCATATTTCATAATAGATTGAGGCAGTTTAGAGGAATTACCATGTGAGACGTGGAAACAGACTAAAGTGCAGGTCTGCTGTACTCCTTGTATCTCTCGAAGACAATCATAGAACCGTTTAGCTGCTTGGCTCTGGTTTTTAAGCAGCCTCACTCTTTTATCTGTTGCCAGTTCCTCCAGCTGGGCTTTATATAAAAAGGAATTGCTGCATTTATTTGTTTGTGACATCCAAAGCGGAACTTGTTGCTCAGCACGGCTTCGTTATTTAAAGCCGATCCAGATGTCAACAGGTGGGTCAGAGTCAGAGGAATTTATAATGCTGTAAGTGATTGAAGTTCCCACTCGCTCTGGCAGGTCTCCAAATCGGCAAGATTTCACAGCGAACAGGACTCCTATCGAGACTAAAATACTATGTTGTTGTTTTTTTTAAACATGAATGCGAGTTAGGAGTGCGTTTATCATATGCACAGGGAGCTAACTGTCAAAGATCTCAGCAAACGCAGATGAAAAGTGCCTTTCCACCTTAAATTAAAAGGTTACCTGCTTCAGTGGCAGTTTCGTCTATATAAAGACTCTCTAGCTGCGTTTACATACCGAGATGACTCCGCTTGCAGGCAGAACAGAGACTTAGATGTTGCTTGGCTCCCGGAGCAGAGTCAGAACTAGTGAGTGTTTCTCGGGCCCTACAGGGACGAATGAAAGTGGGGAAAGACCTGGGCAATCAATCCAGCGTGTCTGCTCAAGCTAGCCTGGAGCCAGAGAAGGCAGCTGGACCGCGTGTTTGCCTGTTCTAATAGAAACAAGTTAATATAGTGCCAACTGCATGAACATTAGTGAGCTGCCTGCAGCTGGATTATAATGAATTCCCACATGAGCGCGCTAAGATACGAATAGGTATTTTACTGCAGGGCTTTACATGGACCCAGCACATCACCTTACATACATATCTTTCTCTTGCTTTCACACTGTTGTTTTCTCTTTTCTTCCTCCTTTGTTTTTCTTACCTTTCTACCTTATCTGTCTATTTGCTTTGCTGTAAATTTACCTCTCACCCTCTGTCCTAATACAGTGGGGGAAAGAAGTATTCATCCACTTTATTATACTTTACTTTGTATGTTTTAATGTTAACAAAAATCTATGTGTAAGCATAACGCATAATATAAATCAAAGCAGAATTGGCAAAATATGATGTTTTATGCAGTTTTACCTAGGTTTATAATAATATGACATTTTGATGCATTTTGTATTGATCATTGTAAATACATCTTTTAAAATGATTGAACAAATCAAATGAACTTAACACCTTAAACAACCGTATTCATGGAAACCCTAATATTTGTCCATATACAGGTGCACCAATGCTCCCAGACTAAGGAAAAAAAGGCAATTAAGAAGCCTGTAAGTCACTCTGTAAGGGCTGCAGGATGACCAAAAAGTAGCAGTACTGACAGTACACTAACGGCTCCTACAGATCGTCTACATTTTAAATCAATTAAACCTTCCACCTTCTTCTAAAATTGATCTCCAGACAAGCATTTAGACAAATGTACTTAGGTACTGCAGTGGTAAATTACACTAATGGTAATGGGTAATAGCCCATACCACTGGGATCCAGGATACGAATCCCCAGTTGTGCTATTATACATAATTGGTTATGTTTGACAGGGGAATGGCTGAGACCCCGCAATGGAGTAGTGTTCTGTCCAGGGTGTGTTAGTGCATTGAGCCCAGTGATTGTGGGGAAGTGGTACCCACCATGTCCCTAAACAGGATTAACATATACTATATGTGTCTGTGATTCTAACCCAGTAGTACTATGATTGGACTAAACTCAAATGGGTATGTTTACTTAGGTTCAGTTTAAGCTTTGTAAATCAAATTTTACTGTATTTAAACTTGATCTATGTATTTCTGTAGTATTTTAAAACTAATAAGTTACCTAATAGTTCTGTTGCTGGTGTTATATTTTTATATCTTTTGGGTACAGGCTTCAGCAAGCAGATCATACAGATCCTGAAGGACCAAAACATCCAGTACAGCAGCTTTGATATCCTATCTGATGAGGAGGTTCGGATGGGGCTGAAGACATACTCCAACTGGCCCACATATCCACAGGTGTATGTTAAGGGAGAGCTGATTGGTGGGCTAGACATCATCAAGGTGAGATTAACGGGTTAGTTTAAAAAATGTGGGATTTTAGGAAGAGGCAAGTTTGCCATTAGTTTGTCTGTAAGGCCATGCTAAAGCTGTAGGAACAAAATGTTTCAATGCAGTCTAGTTATTATTGTACACGCATACCTACAGGATTATGTCAATTAAATAAACAGCACATTTAACATCTACTGTTGTTTTTGAACACTACATTTATTGCATTTGTAAAACATCCATTATAAACATATTGCTGTATTAATGTACAAATGCACTGTATGGTCAAAGATAACACCTGAGCACTAGCTTGTTGGACATTCCATTTCAAAAACACATGGTATTACAGTAGACTGACCTCTGTGTGATCTTTTCAGCTATAACAACAGCCACTCTAGGCTTCGACAAGACCTTGCATTGAATTGTATGTCTCTGGGAATCTGTGACCATTCAGTCACAAGAGCATTGTATGGCTAGGCACTGATGTTGGTCAAGAAATTCTCAGTTAATGTTCCATTCTGTTGCAAAGCTGTTCAACCAAGCTTTTCTTCATGTCTTTAAAGAGCTATATATATATATATATATATATATATACTGTTTGTATTACGGCTGGCGTTAAAATTTTAATCGCGATTAAAAAAATGTATCAAGATTAAAATGTTTAATCTAACTATTTTTATTTGGCATATACATGTGTGTCTCGGTGGTAATTAACTGTATTTCAGATGAATTAGGATGTAAAGCGCATGAACTGTCCGATGATAAACTACTTTTAGCGGTTTTCACTTTTTTTACGTGTTAATGAAAAGATGAATGAAACCACGCGATCTCTGTAACGAGTATTTCCATTGGCTGCTAGAGCTGTCCATCAAAACCGCATATCTCCGCCTCCTCCCCCTGAAACTCTGCGTGATGTTTCATCTCTACAGTTTATTCAGCTTATTCTATCACATGGTTATAAACATGATTTAGATTTGTGATGTTTGTAGTTTTCTAAAAACACATTCGTATCTGATATTTATATGGACTAAGCGTTTACATGGACTGTTTTAATTAACACTTTTTTTATATAGCTACAGTCAATTACTTATAGATAATGTTTGCTAACTTGACTGTTTCAGGTATTTATAGGTGTTTAAATGGTAATTTAGAACAGTATTTCCCAGTATTCTTTCTGCACAAACACAGTATTAAAGGGTTTTCTTAATAGATCTATGAAATTAACTTCCTATTTGTGGCACATTAGTATATGGGAGGGGGAAAACTTTTCAAGATGGGTGGTGACCATGGCGGCCATTTTGAAGTCGGCCATTTTGGATCCAACTTTAGTTTTTTCATTGGGAAGAGGGTCATGTGACACATCAAACTTATTGAGAATTTCACAAGAAAAACAATGGTGCTTGGTTTTAACGTAACTTTATTCTTTCATGAGTTATTTACAAGTTTCTGACCATCTATAAAATGTGTTCAAAGTGCTGCCCATTGTGTTGGATTGTCAATGCAACCCTCTTCTCCCACTCTTCACACACTGATAGCAACACCGCAGAAGAAATGCTAGCACAGGCTTCCAGTATCTGTAGTTTGATGTGTCACATGACCCTCTTTCCATTGAAAAAACTAAAGTTGGATCCAAAATGGCCGACTTCAAAATGGCCGCCATGGTCCCCACCCATCTTGAAAAGTTTTCCCCCTCCCATATACTAATGTGCCACAAACAGGAAGTTAATATCACCAACCATTACCATTTTATTTAGGTGTATCCATATAAATGGCCCACCCTGTATATATATATATATATATGTATGTATGTATGTGTATATATATACACAGCTGTCAGTTTTTAACTTTTTTTTTCTCTCATGTAGGAGCTGGTTGAATCGGGTGAAATTGGAAATACTTTTCCCAAGGCTGTCCCACTGGAACACAGGTAAAAAAAAATGTCCATGTATCCATGCACACGCATTTACACATGATTTGGCCAAAAGTATGTGGGACATCCTATTCTAAAACTCTGTGTGATCATTTAGTCCAAAGAGCATTCGTGAGGTCACACAAGTTCAAGACTCTGTGTAGGCCACTGCATATAATTTATTCCAGGTCATTGTTTTTATTTTTTTATTTTAACCTGTTAGCAACCAGTTTGCTAAAGCTGAAACACCTGAACTGCATAATTAGAAGAGGCCTAATTCTGTCATTTACTTTTTTTTTTTAACAGGTTGAAATCTCTTATCAACAAATGTCCAGTCATCCTCTTTATGAAAGGAAATAAAGAGGTACCCCCCCCACACACACATACTCTCTCAGCTTTTTACTACGTTCCAATTGCATTACTTAAATGACTGTATGACCATTTCTAGTTTGATTATTGCTATACATGCTATATATCATTATACTATTAGTTACAAAAACCCAGTTTTGTGACTAATCAACTGATCAATATACAGTCAGTATAATGATTACATTTAGGATGAACTAATTAAAGTTTTATTATGTAGATTTAATCACATTTGCAGCAAGTTATTGTATAAAAAAAATAAAATAAAAATAATTAAAAGAAAAATTCTAAATTTAGAGACTAAAAATATGTGTCAATGTCCTTTTGCACTACAAACTCTAATCATAGGAAAAAAATACTAATGTCTACTGGTTCATATGTAGGGCCTACTAAATTCACAGGAAAATGTGCTTAATTTCACGGACCTCATTTTTCAAAAATCACAGATTATAAAGAAAAGTGCCACATTTCACGGCAGTCATTAAATAACACCAATAAATTGATAGAATCAATCAGAGCTACAATATACAGCACGGCTATCTTAATAACTCCCTCTCAAAGACAAATGTCCGTGTTTTGACACACCATCCTCTGCATCTATAGAGTCGGTTGAGAGTTTTCCAAACTCATCTACTTGTCATATTTTTAGTTGCTTTACACTTCCACGTCTGGAACATTTTGTCTAATCGATTGCTAGTGTAACCGAGCGTCTTTAGAGTAGATGAGTAAAATATCGCAGTAGGTTATCCGGGTACTTTTCATACTATTCAGACACACTACCTGCTCTTGTGTACTGTTTAGTATGGAAGTATGCGATTTCGGACACAGCCTCAGTCAGAACACTACAAGATGAAGATGAAGTCTGTTACACTAATGTAATTACCGTATGATTGCTAGGATCGTCTCATATTGCAAATTACACCTTATGTTTTATACACTACATGAATGAAAAATGTTAAATTGCTGAATACAAATCGCATATTACACAGGAAACGGGAGATGGCTCATTTTATGGTCCGTGACGCGATTTTTACGGTCGTAAATTAGGTAGGGCCTTATTCATATGCCACCCTTAAAAATTAAATAAAATAAAAACTGTTAGAAACAAGGACTCATACGTCATACATTAATTTATTTATTTGTTTTAAATATTACATGGAAGTCTATTGATGATTCTTCTCTACAAAAGCAGTTGAACACTAGAGCTAGCATGGTACTCATCAGGCAATGCTGTCTGTGCCATTGTGGGACTAAATGAAATAACAGGTTATTGAATTTTTACCTGATGTGAAGCTAAATGAGCTACTTGTATAATTTGGTGCTGTACTTGCTTTTATATTTGTGTTTTAAAGTGCCAAATTAACACCAATAAGCCATCCTATCTTGAGTATATACGTATATATATAATATTAGGCAGAATAATGATCATCATTTTAGTACCATGCAGTTAAAGTGTACACATACACACAGACACACAAGAGAGGACATTATACAAAGAACACATTACTGTACGTTTAAAGAAGCTGGCCGAAAATCGAGGCAGTGCAGGAAATCAATGCTGTGTGTCTGAAAGTCAAGAGAACTAAAGTTGGCCATGTTTAATGGGGGAGAAAAAAACCTGAGACCCTTCACCTCTTACTTCATATCATTATTGATTTCTGCAGCTCCCACGTAAAAGCAGATCGGTGGAGGATTTTTAAACCTGCCCTCCTGAGACATCTCTCTTTTCCATCTATTTTCCCCTCTTTTTTCTTTCTTTTTCTTCTTAATAGTGCCTCTCTAGTGGTGAGATGAGTTCTAAAGGATGCACTATACACAGTGGTGTAGTAATTTGCTAAATGAAAGACTGGTTATGATACAGAGCGTTTAGCCTGTACAGCTAGTGTTTGTGTAATTTTACAACACTGTGTTGTCTTTAAACTGATCGAGAGAGAGGGGAGTGCATCTTTAGGGAAAACTTGCAAACAAAATCTCTGCTCCCCCTCATTACACTCCACTCCTCTGCACTCCGCACACGTGCTTATGTTCATTTCCTAATGTGTGCTTATAAATATTTCAGGCAGCCAAATGTGGATTCAGCCGCCAGATACTTGAAATAATGAACAATTTAGGGTAAGACCATTTTCACATTGATTTTCTTGCATTTACCTGCATTTGTATCTATACATTTTATGAACTATTATGCAATTATATCTTCTAGCAAGTTAGATTTTAGAGTGTACACCATGTATGATATTGTTTCTATGAACCGTGGTGTATCATTTGTTCTGTCTAGGTGTTCAGTAATGCAAACTTTTATGTACTTTATCAATTTGAGAAATACGCTAATACCCTTTATCGTTACATTTGTAAATAAAAACAACATTTCTTATCACAAGCAGCAATGAGGTATTTTTAATTATTATTAATCTCCTCTTAGCTATAGGTACATGAAGTTTGCAGTGCTTTGGAAAAGTATTAATACCTCACATGTATTAAGTATTTATACCTCTTGTAATTCTCAATGGCCTTTAATCCGCAGAATTTGTGGATCTTTGTGTGTGTGTGTGTGATTATAAATGCATAAGAGCATTCAAAAACATTTAAGTGGTCTAAGCACAAGTCTAGGTACCTTTAGACCATCTAAAAGGTACCGAACATAGGGCTGAGCTCAGTTTTTTTATCATACAGAATAGAATAGTACAAAATATCCAGTCCTTCCAGTCTGTGTCAACAAAATAGAAGGACATGCATTAAAATGGCTTGTGTAACACCAACTGTTACTCAGAATTGTAGAAGTTAGTAGCTAAAAAAGGTAATGGAAAAAAGAACTACTATAGTACTAAAAGGTTATGAATAAATGTTGAAACATTGAAATAAACTGCTCCCTTCTATCAAAATGGTTAAATTGGTAAATTAAAGTATGACCTAAAGTAACCCTAGAATTATATAAAAACAAAAAAGTGAGTTCAATCTAATTAAATATCTATGGTGAGACCGTAAAAAACTGTGCTGAAGTCGAGTTCCCGATGGCTCCCCAAATGACCTTTACAAAAAGTTGCTAAAACTGGTTATGTTTAAACTTCTTTGATTGTTGACTGGAACAGCTCCAATCAACCAAGTGCAGGTAGGTCAGCGGTAACTCGGCGTATTATGCCAAGTTCACACTACACGACTTTCCAAGTCGTCAGGTCTCTGTACAGTTCACACTACACGACTGAATCTCTTGCACCCGGGAGTCTTTCAGTCGGTGTGTATTTCACACTACACGACTGATCGGCGATCGGGGGTTTCCCACTACACGATTCATCACCAACTGGAATCGCAGGCGAGCTTCTCTGATCTCCCTTTTTTTCTTCTTTACAAAAACGCACGTGAGAAGTGACGAGGGTTTTACTGACACCACGTCCAAAAATGCACGTCAACAAGTAGCGAGTGATCAAAGTGTTTGTGGTCTGATGTGCAGCGTAAAATCAAAGAGGAAAAATAAATGAATCTGAGTGGATTTGGCAACACAAACAGTATATGGCTTGTTCTGTAGTAAAGTGGATGTTAATTAATAATTTTGTAATGCAGCGTGGGTGATATGTTTTGTAGAGGACGATCAAATCAGAAATACTACGTGTGTGTGCCGGTGTATCCTGATATAAACTACAGTATATCCTCTTCTGCATTTCCCCTCACACCGTATCCTGTGTTCTCATTGGCTGTTCGACATGTCACTCATTCCCAGTTGCCCATCTGAGATCAGAGATCAGATATCAGACGTGCTAGAAAACTCGATCCGGTCGCCGAGCGGTTGGCGAGCCGGTCGGGTCGAGTTGTTGGATAGTTTACACATAGCGACTGAGAGCCGAGTTTTGATCGCCGAGTGAACGCTGAGTTGCTCCCGACCCGGAAAATCAATCGCCGACCAGTCGCCGAGCAAAAACCAGGGCAAAAATTGTGTAGTGTGAACTAGGCATTAGGTACTGGACGAGTAATCAGATGGTCACTGCCCCAAGCCCCACATCTGCACAGTCGAGCCAACAACCCTTAAATGCCTGGATTGCATATAATCCTAATTTTAAGTCTCTTGATAAAATCATCTGCTTTTGAAACATTTGAAATTGAAGGTAGCAAAGAAATGAGTATATCTGTCTGTTGCTGATAATACAATTCATTCTGTTACTGTTACTATTACTACTGTTGTTATGCAATTCTTAGTTTTGCACATATTCTAAAATATAGCCATATTCTAGGGTGCTGAGGCTTTTTTTAATTTGGCTGTCTTTGTAATTTATTTAATATATTATATATGCAATTAAATACGTATTTAATTTTACTGTAATGTAATCAAAATTATTATTTTACAATTTCTAAAAATATTTATTTACAGGGTTGAATACGACACCTTTGATATTCTTCAAGATGAAGAGGTAAAGCAGTAAGGGGTGTTGAATATATTTGTAAATTGTAAACATTCAGTATTTAAACAAAGCAGTTGTTTTTTGCTTTATTATTAATTTGATGGTTGTAAAGATGCGTAAATTCATATCATATTATGCAAGCTGAAACACAGCAAAAATATTTTAAAAATATAATATATATTAGAATAATTTAATATGTTGGCATCTGACATCTGTTTGTTTCCACAGGTTAGACAAGGTCTAAAGACGTACTCCAACTGGCCTACATACCCACAGCTTTATGTAAAAGGAGAACTAATTGGAGGCCTGGATATCATCAAGGTAAATATTACTGACACATCTGCACTTGAACATATCAATAATATAATGTATAAAAGTAATGTAAAAAGACAAAGGACAGATGAAATACATTTATTTTACTCTATTTATATACTTACAAACACACACACAAACATATATACAAATGAAGGTAAAACAATCTACTTTAATCGTTTTATGTTTTATAAAACATTCCATTTTGTATCAATGACATCAATCATATTATACATATAAATTGACGGATGATTTTGGCTGGTATTACCACCCATACATCTAACCTTACTCACCTATATTGCATATGATTGATTATTTAAAGACCCCAAAACACAATCACAATTTATGGTAGTTTGCAACTACAATAACATAACATTAAAACCACCTCCTTGTTTCTACACTCACTGTCCATTTTATCAGCTCCACTTACTATATAGATGCACTTTGTAGTTCTACAAGTACTGACTGTAGTCCATCTATTTTTCTACATACTTTTTTTAACCTGCTTTTACTCTGTTCTTCAATGGTCAGGACCCCCACAGGACCACCACAGATCAGGTATTATTTATGTGGTGGATGATTCTCAGCACTGCAGTGACACTGACATGGTGGTGGTGTGTTAGTGTGTGTTGTGCTGGTATGAGTGGATCAGACACAGCAGCACTGCTGGAGTTTTTAAATACCGTGTCCACTCACTGTCCACTTGATTAGACACTGCTACTTAGTTGGTCCACCTTGTAGATGTAAAGTCAGAGACGATCACTCAACTATTGCTGCTGTTTGAGTTGGTCATCTTCTAGACCTTCATCAGTGGTTTTTGGTTGGTGGACTATTCTTAGTCCAGCAGAGACAGTGAGGTGTTTAAAAACTCCAGCAGCGCTGCTGTGTCTTATCCACTCATACCAGCACAACACACTAACACACCACCACCATGTCAGTGTCACTGCAGTGCTGAGAATGGTGCACCACCCAAATAATACCTGCTCTGTGGTGGTCCTGGGAGGGTCCTGACCATTGAAGAACAGGGTGAAAGGGGGCTAACAAAGCATGCAGAGAAACAGATGGACTACTATCAGTTTCTTTATGGTAGTGAAGCCGATGAAATGGACAGTGTGTGTAGAAACAAGGAGGTGGTTTAATGTTATGGCTGATCAGTGTATTTCTTTATTGCTTTTGTTTATTAATTTAATTTCAATACCTGTTTCATCTAAAACACTAAGACATAAGTAAGACAGGGATATTTACTGGATCCATTGCAGCACACAATCCAAACATTAGTTCAAACATTTCATTTAAATCTGACTTGTTGTTACAGTTCATTTTCTTGAACAAATCCCACTGCACCATTGAAAACACATGAACTTGCATTTTTATTTCAGTCCAGTAGGTGGCAATCTGCGCTTACATACACAGAGAGAGCACAGATGATGCAGCCACACTACTCACGTACCCTTGTCTACTGTGTGAAATCATTCATTAAATATTTTTTTATGAGTCATATTTAATAAACATGTATATTAATCAAAATGGGCAAAATCATCACAATAATCCATCACTTTTAATGGTTTAGAAAGCCTGAAACAGCCTAGCTATTGAGAGGTGCACTTGTAAGAGCATCCAGCCTAAAACCTGTGCAAAGTGGGCGCAGTCGATAAAAGTGTGGTCCTCCAAATGAGACTCTTTTGTACAGATGTGGCTGGAGTGTGCTGGAAAATTGATCATTTAGAGATTGGATACAGAGAGGAGACACTTACTGTTCTAATAATAGCTGATGTGAGGAACAAATACATCTATCATAATAAATATATAAATGAATATCACAAAAAGACTTTGGGCCAAATGCATAGTCACACTATCTTTTTACCATCTACTGTATATATTAATGTTAAAGGTTGTAATTGTATCAACAGCTGCAGTTAAACAACTGATTTATTCCTCATTTAATGGTGCTTGAATTTCCCTTCTACAGGAATTAAAGGAAAACGGCGAGTTGCTGTCGGTGCTCCAAGGGAAAAACTAAAAGGAAAAAACATGAAAGCAATTTCTGCTGAAGTCTCTCCTGCTGTCTCTTGAGATTTCTGAAGGTATATCACTGGGAACCAAACAGCCATGTACCAGCCAGATTGTTTTAGAAGATACAATACAAATCCCTGAAGATCCTGTTCTTTTAAGTTCCATCAGTAAAATGTGTCACACTTACCACAATTCCAATAAAGCCAGCTATGTTACAAAAATGCAAAGAGTATTTATTTTTCTTACACATTCTATAATTCTCTAATGCTGTCTGTGAAGTACTGACATACAGTGCTGTGAAAAAGTATTTACCCCACCAATTTCTTCTATTTTTTGCTCATTTGTCACATTTAAATGTTTTAACTAACTTTAATAAACAATAAAGACAACATGTATTGAAGATCAAGATTTTTTTCAAAACCTTATACCCATGTGAAGATAAAATAATGGGTCCTTTCACCTAATAACTGATAAAAGGTTCTTCTTACTACCTGTAAAGCTCTGCATGGCCATACTCTTCATACCTGATTGATGTTCTACATCAGGGGTCAGCAACCTTTTTTATACTCTGTGCCGATTAAAAAAAAAAAAAATTGAAGATGAAGTACTGCCATGAATATGCCATGGAATACGTCATATAACACAAACGGTTAATATGTATGTGACTAACCAATTAATCAGTTAATTAAACTTACATGTCAGTGTGATTCTTGTCCCGGACTTTCTCTGCAACGATGATCCTTCTATGGTGTATATGAGGTGAACTTTTACCATGGCTTAAATTTTAAAGAACACTCGTCTGTTTCTTGTACCTTGAAATTGCTCGTTTGATTGTCAGCATCATTCTTTTTTAAAATGTTTTGTTTATGCATTTTCTCCCTTTTAGCACGTCCAATTGCCCGATTGCGTCATGCTTCCTCTCCACCAATGCCGATCCCTGCTCTTATTGAAGAGAACAAAGCTAACCCACACCCCCTCCGACACCTGGGCAGCATGTCATATGCATTGTATCACCTGCACTTTGATGAGTGCAGTGCAGCTCAGCATTGTGTATGGAGAGGACACACCCTGAGAGCACTCTTTTCTCATCTCTGTGCAGGTGCCATCAATCAGCCAGCAGAGGTCGTAATTGCACAAGTCATGGGAGAGAGACCCCATCCGGCTTAGTCCCGCCCAAATCTGAACAAAAGGCCAATCGTTGTTCATGTGGCCGTTCAGCCTTAGCCGGTAGGCAGAGCTGAGATTCGATACTATGTATTCGAGATTCCAGCTCTGGTTCCAGCGTGTGTTTTTACCATTGCGCCACCTGGGCGGCCGTCAGCATCATTCTTAAATTAGCTTTGGTGCTTTGTCTCAAAATGGCAGTGCACACTTGAGGTACAACAAACGACGCTTTCACAGCACATAGCACACACAGCCCGGTCTTTTTGTTAAATAAATCCACACAAATCTGTCCAGTCTTGTTGAACTGAACGAACACTAAGTTTGCACAAAATTGAAAGCTGACTCACTCCCAACATTTTGATTAACCTTAACTAGCATAAATTACTCAACCTTAACTGGCCATAGGTGGAGGCGGTTAAGGTGGAATAATTTATGGTTGTTAAGGTTAATCAATGTGTCGAGTGAGCATATGGCATAAAATACATTATGAAATACTCTTCCCAAATCTATCTGTGATGCCTCTTCTCTTTCTTCTTTAAGATCTCCGTTAAGGTGCTCAGGTGGCGCAGCAGTAAAAAAAAAACACACTAGCACACCAGAGCTGACATTTTGAACATGTTGATTCGAAACTCAGCTCTGCCATTCGGTAGGCTGGGCACCTACACAAACAACAATTGGCTGTTGTTCAAGGGGAGTGCCGGAGGGGATTCCTCCTAACTGATACAATTGCGACCTCTGCTGGCTGGTTGATGGCACCTGCATAGAGTCGAGGTATAGTGAGGATCAGAGTGTGTCTCCCCGTAAACAAAGCTGAGGGCACTGGGGCCCATGGCGTGGGGGGCAGGGGCACTGGGGCCCATGGCGTGGGGGGCAGGTGCACTGGGGCCCATGGCGTGGGGGGGCCCTCCACGGCATGAACCCAACCCCCACCACACTCATTGGCTGCACTCGCCAGGTTGTTATTATTATATTACAATATTGTAGCGGCGTTATGTGAGTGACATTCAGCTCAGCCAATATGAATGCAGCACCCAGTTTATACATGTGCATTTGGACGTTCTTCAGTTAGTTTTGTATATGACCCTCTAGTACCAAGTGGCTAATGCTAGCGGTAAAGTGCGGCGATAACAAAAGTAAAAAACACGAACAAAAACAAGAATACATGCAATCAAAATATACAGTAAGTGCACAGGAAGGGATTTTCGGAGTGTGTGTGTATATACATGTGTGTATATATATATACTGTATATACAGGTCCTTCTCAAAAAATTAGCATATTGTGATAAAGTTCATTATTTTCCATAATGTAATGATAAAAATTAAACTTTCATATATTTTAGATTCATTGCACACCAACTGAAATATTTCAGGTCTTTTATTGTTTTAATACTGATGATTTTGGCATACAGCTCATGAAAACCCAAAATTCCTATCTCAAAAAATTAGCATATCATGAAAAGGTTCTCTAAACGAGCTATTAACCTAATCATCTGAATCAACGAATTAACTCTAAACACCTGCAAAAGATTCCTGAGGCTTTTAAAAACTCCCAGCCTGGTTCATTACTCAAAACTGCAATCATGGGTAAGACTGCCGACCTGACTGCTGTCCAGAAGGCCATCATTGACACCCTCAAGCAAGAGGGTAAGACACAGAAAGAAATTTCTAAACGAATAGGCTGTTCCCAGAGTGCTGTATCAAGGCACCTCAGTGGGAAGTCTGTGGGAAGGAAAAAGTGTGGCAGAAAACGCTGCACAACGAGAAGAGGTGACCGGACCCTGAGGAAGATTGTGGAGAAGGGCCGATTCCAGACCTTGGGGGACCTGCGGAAGCAGTGGACTGAGTCTGGAGTAGAAACATCCAGAGCCACCGTGCACAGGCGTGTGCAGGAAATGGGCTACAGGTGCCGCATTCCCCAGGTCAAGCCACTTTTGAACCAGAAACAGCAGCACTGGACTGTTGCTCAGTGGTCCAAAGTACTGTTTTCGGATGAAAGCAAATTTTGCATGTCATTCGGAAATCAAGGTGCTAGAGTCTGGAGGAAGACTGGGGAGAAGGAAATGCCAAAATGCCTGAAGTCCAGTGTCAAGTACCCACAGTCAGTGATGGTCTGGGGTGCCATGTCAGCTGCTGGTGTTGGTCCACTGTGTTTTATCAAGGGCAGGGTCAATGCAGCTAGCTATCAGGAGATTTTGGAGCACTTCATGCTTCCATCTGCTGAAAAGCTTTATGGAGATGAAGATTTCATTTTTCAGCACGACCTGGCACCTGCTCACAGTGCCAAAACCACTGGTGAATGGTTTACTGACCATGGTATTACTGTGCTCAATTGGCCTGCCAACTCTCCTGACCTGAACCCCATAGAGAATCTGTGGGATATTGTGAAGAGAAAGTTGAGAGACACAAGACCCAACACTCTGGATGAGCTTAAGGCCGCTATCGAAGCATCCTGGGCCTCCATAACACCTCAGCAGTGCCACAGGCTGATTGCCTCCATGCCACGCCGCATTGAAGCAGTCATTTCTGCAAAAGGATTCCCGACCAAGTATTGAGTGCATAACTGAACATAATTATTTGAAGGTTGACTTTTTTTGTATTAAAAACACTTTTCTTTTATTGGTCGGATGAAATATGCTAATTTTTTGAGATAGGAATTTTGGGTTTTCATGAGCTGTATGCCAAAATCATCAGTATTAAAACAATAAAAGACCTGAAATATTTCAGTTGGTGTGCAATGAATCTAAAATATATGAAAGTTTAATTTTTATCATTACATTATGGAAAATAATGAACTTTATCACAATATGCTAATTTTTTGAGAAGGACCTGTATATATATATATATATATATATATATATATATATATATATATATATATATATATACACATGTATATACACACACACTCCGAAAATCCCTTCCTGTGCACTTACTGTATATTATATATATACAGTGTATCACAAAAGTGAGTACACCCCTCACATTTCTGCAAATATTTTATTATATCTTTTCATGGGACAACACTATAGACATGAAACTTGGATATAGCTTAGAGTAGTCAGTGTACAACTTGTATAGCAGTGTAGATTTACTGTCTTCTGAAAATAACTCAACACACAGCCATTAATGTCTAAATGGCTGGCAACATAAGTGAGTACACCCCACAGTGAACATGTCCAAATTGTGCCCAAAGTGTCAATATTTTGTGTGACCACCATTATTATCCAGCACTGCCTTAACCCTCCTGGGCATGGAATTCACCAGAGCTGCACAGGTTGCTACTGGAATCCTCTTCCACTCCTCCATGATGACATCACGGAGCTGGTGGATGTTAGACACCTTGAACTCCTCCACCTTCCACTTGAGGATGCGCCACAGGTGCTCAATTGGGTTTAGTCCATCACCTTTACCTTCAGCTTCCTCAGCAAGGCAGTTGTCATCTTGGAGGTTGTGTTTGGGGTCGTTATCCTGTTGGAAAACTGCCATGAGGCCCAGTTTTCGAAGGAAGGGGATCATGCTCTGTTTCAGAATGTCACAGTACATGTGGAATTCATGTTTCCCTCAGTGAACTGCAGCTCCCCAGTGCCAACAACACTCATGCAGCCCAAGACCATGATGCTACCACCACCATGCTTGACTGTAGGCAAGATACAGTTGTCTTGGTACTTCTCACCAGGGCGCCGCCACACATGCTGGACACCATCTGAGCCAAACAAGTTTATCTTGGTCTCGTCAGACCACAGGGCATTCCAGTAATCCATGTTCTTGGACTGCCTGTCTTCAGCAAACTGTTTGCTGGCTTTCTTGTGCGTCAGCTTCCTTCTGGGATGACGACCATGCAGACCGAGTTGATGCAGTGTGCGGCGTATGGTCTGAGCACTGACAGGCTGACCTCCCACGTCTTCAACCTCTGCAGCAATGCTGGCAGCACTCATGTGTCTATTTTTTAAAGCCAACCTCTGGATATGACGCCGAACACGTGGACTCAACCTCTTTGGTCGACCCTGGCGAAGCCTGTTCCGAGTGGAACCTGTCCTGGAAAACCGCTGTATGACCTTGGCCACCATGCTGTAGCTCAGTTTCAGGGTGTTAGCAATCTTCTTACAGCCTAGGCCATCTTTGTGGAGAGCAACAATTCTATTTCTCACATCCTCAGAGAGTTCTTTGCCATGAGGTGCCATGTTGAATATCCAGTGGCCAGTATGAGAGAATTGTACCCAAAACACCAAATTTAACAGCCCTGCTCCCCATTTACACCTGGGACCTTGACACATGACACCAGGGAGGGACAACGACACATTTGGGCACAATTTGGACATGTTCACTGTGGGGTGTACTCACTTATGTTGCCAGCTATTTAGACATTAATGGCTGTGTGTTGAGTTATTTTCAGAAGACAGTAAATCTACACTGCTATACAAGCTGTACACTGACTACTCTAAGTTATATCCAAGTTTCATGTCTATAGTGTTGTCCCATGAAAAGATATAATGAAATATTTGCTGAAATGTGAGGGGTGTACTCACTTTTGTGATACACTGTATATATATATATATATATATATATATATATATAGTATATACTGTATATACTGTATATACTGTATATAGTAGTTCACTATGTACTGAATTGCTTTTACCCAAACATTCTAGAATATACTATAAAAACTTATAGTGTAATTTATATATACATACTGTATATAAAGTTGACCAGATAGTTGCTATTAACAAAGCAACAGAATCTGAAAGAAATGTTTCCAATACCCTGTGGATTCCACAAATCTTTAGGGCAGAATTAGTATGAGTAAAATTACTACACTGATATAACAGCACCATTCCCACCAGTATCTGTTTCAGCCAGCATTAGACACTGTTAGCAATAAAGTAATCATAAATATTTATTAGCAGCCACCTCATCTGAAGGTGAATCATTAGCACAGAGCAGACATTAGCCTACAGCTCATACACACTCACACCTGTGGAAGCTTCAGTAATTACTCTTGCTGATGCACCACTTGGACTGGAGAGGAAACGGTGAACGTTGCAGCACACACTCTACAGCCGCTTAAGTATTCACTCTTTTACTCAAGAGGTTTCCCCAAATGTTTAAATGCATTTTTTTAGAAACTGTGACTTAACTTCTCAAAACTTTAAACACCAACTTAAAAGAGTTCTCTCGCAAAAATGAAACACTTCACACAACTATCATATGCTTATCTCTTACGGCAGCGGTCCCCAACGGTTTCATATAAGATATAATTTCAAGGACCGGCAGGGGCGGGATGATTTAAAATAAAATTATACGACACAAGGTGCATAACAATACTACTCACCAATGATGGGATATCAGTGGGAACTCTGATTTTTTTTGCTGCAACGAGACGCTCCCACCTAGGGGTGATAGGAGATAATAACACCCGCAATATGTCCCTTATGTCTAGTCTACTAGACTAACTTTGTTTGGTTGCCGTCACAGCAGAAAATCCCTCTTCACAAAGATAGAATGTTGAAAATGGAAGCAGTGTTTTCATGGATTTTGTAGCCATCTCTAATTATTTATTTTTTCTGTGTGGCTCGATAATAAATGACCCGCGGGCCGGTGGTTGAGGACCAGTCTTAAGGAGCATCAAACTGATGTGACAAATTCTCAAAACACTACAACCAAAAGTGTTCATGTATGGTTTGGCTTATGAGGCCATGTTACATTTAAATGCATACGAGCATGTGAAAAAAAGTCCCCTGTTTTCTTGTTTTGGTCAAGAGTTTATGTAATATGTACCAAAACTCAAGTACATAAGTACAATGAGAGGCAGTACAAAGAGAATAAGTGCACAAATATGAAAAAGGTAACTAAATATTTATCTGTTACTGCAATATGACGTCTTCAGCTGAACTGAAAAAAATGCGATGAAACAGATCACCCTGCATCCCACCTCTGATCCTGATCAGGACAGAGGACCTCATCCACATGGAGCAGCATGGTGGCTCAGTGGGTAGCACTGTCACCTCACAACAAGAAGGTCCTGGGTTCGATCCCCAGGTGGGGCGTTCTGGGTCCTTTCTGTGTAGAGTTTGCATTTTCTCCACGTTTCCTCCAGGAGCTCTGGTTTCCTCCCACAGTCCAAAGACATACAAGTGAGGTAAATTGGAGATACAAACTTGTCCATGACTGTTTAAACTTGTGAACTGATTAATCTTGTGTAATGTGTACGATGTTCTACCTGGCCAAGCAGCTGGGGGAAAAAACATCCATCCCTGGCATTCATCTGCATGCCCCCTTCATTGTCTGGAGTAGTACCACACGCTCATAGGGTCTGTGTTTACACTTTCCAGGTGAAAAGAATTCCTCTATTGAATTAAAAAAGGGGATTATGTAAAAGGTACAGCGCTACAAAATATATAGGTATATCATGTTCAGTTTCAGCACAACTCTGAGTAAAGGAGCAACAATACCAGTACGCCTTTATACCCTGACAAATGATTGAAATGTTCCTTCAATTGAGTTTGCCCAGATGCTACATGAGTAGGAATACAGTGGTGCCTTGAAACTTAACGTCAAATGGTTCTGGGCGTGGCGTTGAGTTTAAAAGAGGTTGAGTTCAAGGTATTTTTTTCCCAAAAGGATGTATGGCAAACCTGTTAATGCGTTCCATGGTCCTGTGGAACTGCATATATTTTAGGCTAATGTTAAATAATGGGGTTGTTTTTGACACGTATACACTGAAAATAACACAAATATAATATAAAACACTGAAATACAATTGAAAAACAGTTAAAAATGAATAAAAGAAATACAATAAAACCTGCACTTTACCTTTACTTCTTTATTGTTTTCTTATGCTTCTTAATCATGGAGATGCTTGATCTTGGAATACTGTATTCCTTAGCAAGTTCAGTAAGGGCGCATTCACGTGAGAAGCGGCAAAACCTATGCAGTGTGCTGGTGCACAAAGCTTATCGTGACTTATTGTACTAAAACAACGAGCAAGGAATTTCATAAGTGGAAAATTAGTGAGCAGTTATAACAAAAAGAGTAGTGTTACTATGTTGTTCTTTTAATACATTAAGTCACTGTAAACTTGTTTTTAATGATAAACGTTTTAGACTCTCTCGGAAAAGCTAATTCTCACCATTTCTCAGCACCCCGAGCTATAACACGAGTTTAAAAATGTAACAGCAGGAAAATCCAGCTAAAGACAGATACATGTGAACACTTTCAGAGTGGATTTGACGGTTATTCCACACAAATGCAGATTTGTCTCATAGTCGCACTTTGATACTGTTTTACTGTACCGCCAAGCGCTAAACAAAGCGGCAGTCGCACACACGTCAAGATTAAGGGTACTAATTTCTCAATGCAAGGGCGTCGAGTTTCAAAGATTTTGAGTTTAGGGACGTCGAGTTACAAGGTACCACTGTACTTGGTAATCAGGGTGTTGCATTTTGAAGGCCAGTGTTTCCACGTGACCAAAGTGTGCTAAATGATACAATTTGTGTTTATGGCATTGTGATTAAAGTTTATATGTATAGTTATGTTTTCAGAACACATTTTTGTGTGATCAAAATAGAGAAAAACTGTAAAGTTCAAGGAAACCATACTTTTTTCTTTGCATTGGCAGTTTTCCTTTTGGTACTGGGAGTAGCACACGCACACGCACACACACACACACGCACGCACACACACACAAGCTTTTGCTAATGAGTGCCAGGTAGGCAACACAACCCCTCAGATGGTTTGATGTTTGTGTGTGCCCTCTTTCTGAGCTTATTCTCACTGTTTGATATGCATCAACTCCCTGTGCTAAAATCCTTGTGTCAATCTATTCTGCTCCCCGTACTGTTTTAGTATTCTGTGTTGAGAAACTACAATTTCCCTGAATAACACTTCATTTTAAATGAATTATTTCCCACTGTGGAGTCGAAGAATGGAATAATCTAAATAGAACCTCGATCAATTAGGTGGCAAATTGAAGCTGTGGGTGCACGGTTGGAATACACCATAGACAGAAGGCCAGTCTTTTGCAGGACATCTCATATTTGCCACTTTATTTACTCCCTTTTCACACCTAGAGCCAATTTAGTAGCCAATTTGCCTTCTGCATAAACAAATAGTGGTAGTGGGGATAATAGTCTCTATCCAAAAGTACAAACCACCTGATTTATTTATTTATTAGGATTTATAAGTTATCAGAATTTCTATGTTTTACACACTTTGGTTACATTTATGACAGAAACGGTAGTTGCTCGTTACACAAGATTCATCAGTTCAAGTCTTTAATGTCAAACACAGTCATGGACAATTTTGTATCTCCAATTCACCTCACTTGCATGTATTTGGACTGTGGGAGGAAACTAGAGCTTCCGGAGGAAACCCACACAGACATGGGGAGAACATGCAAACTTCACAAGGAAAAGATCCAGCCACTCCACCTGTGGATCAAACTCGGGACCTTCTTGCTGTGAGGTGACAGTGCTACCCACCAAGCCACTGTGCTAGTATAACCAATATAACTGCATACTGTTAAAATCTGATTGCAGTTTGACATGACCATGTAGTGTGCTCAACATCAAGGACCAGAGATTTGGACTAGAATTTATGGTTAATTCACTTTTAACCATATAGTGTATTTCTACTTTAAAGTAATGTAACATTCATCTGTTTTTGCTATTTTAATATTTGTGAATGCGGTTTTCTTATTCAAAATTTATTTATATAGTGTGTTATACTATAAATCTGAAGTTTTATAGTAACCCAGGTCCATACCCAGTACCAGATCTAGCGTAGGATAACTGTGGCATGGACAAGCGCCATAAATGTAATGAAACAAGAAGAAACCTTAAGAGGATAGAGACTCAAGAGGTACCCATCTAATAAATTAAGTACTTCGTAAATGAGGGTAAACATTACAGAATATTGGTGAGTTGGCCATTGAGTGACTGAAAATTATGTTCAGTGTCGGTGCAGATTTCCATGCTGTTCAACAGTCTTGCAAATATGGTTTCGATAGTAAGATGGAGATAAACCCACAGTATCCGGCCTCAGGGCAGCGCGGTGGCTCAGTGGGTAGCACTCTCGCCTCACAGCAAGGGTTCAATCTCCAGGTGGGGCAGTCGGGGTCCTTTCTGTGTGGAGTTTGCATGTTCTCCCCTTGTCTGTGTAGGTTTTCTTCCCACAGTCCAAAGACATGCAGTATGGTGAATTGGAAATACAAAATTGTCCATGACTGTGTTTGACATTAAAAACTTGAACTGATGAATCATGTGTAATAAGTAACTACTGTTTCTGTCATGAATGTAACCAAAGTGTGTAAAACATGACGTTAAAATTCTAATAATTAAATAAATCCAGCCTTAAGTGGTGAGAGGGTGTAATGAAGCAGTATTTCTTATATAATCTGATAATCACTACAGTACAGGTGTGATAGCTGGAAATGCTTGCACACACATATAATATAAGACTAAAAGTATGTGTACACTTGACCATGAGCTTGTTGGACATTCTATTGTCCCAATGGGTTAGAATGTCAGGTATCAATGTACTCCATTAGAGCTTCTCCACACCAAATTTGTCAAACAATGTCTTTATAGGAATGTCTTTATAAGAAAGGACCTTTCCCAAACTGTTGTCACAAATTTAGAAGCAATTTTGGTTTATCAAAAGGTGCTAATTATACTAAGCACTTTTCTCTAAGGTTTATTTATGTAAAAATAATGCTCATGGTTGGCAAAAAGCCAGCAAGCTTGAACACACTCATACAATGCTGCCTGCCAGTGACATTTCACCTCCTTTACTCACATTTTAGTAAAATACACTTCAATCCAGAGGGGCTGCAATGGTAAAAGTCACATGTACCTCTTGTTAAAAGAGTTGCACAGGCCCCTTTTAAACCCTCCTAGAATTTTTTTAAATGTATATTAATTGAATGCTACTGAATATGTTTAGGACATCGTATTCCATATTCAGTCGTGTAGTCTTCCGACCCAACCTCTTTGACCCAACCCTGGAGATTCTGTACAGTAACCTTGCTCCACTATTGATCTAAACACCTGAGGTAAAATGGATGCAAGATGAAATGTGGTTTAATATTCTTCTGTCAGGATGCAATATAAGCAGCCAGTCGATGGGCATATGGTGATCGAGAGCTTCTGAGTGCTTTGTAGCTGCCAAGTCTTTTTTTCTAGCTCACTTTCATATTTTATAACAGTGCACAACCCCCCCCCCCCCCCCCCCCCACCCCCCCCCCCCCCCCCCCCCCCCACCCACCCCCCCCCCCCCACCCCACCCCCCACACACACTTTCCTGTCTCTGTCATTTCTTTTTGCCCTTGCTTTGTTTTCTTCACTTTCAGGAACGTTTGACCTTGATCAACATGATCAACACGCTTCCAATTAGTTCATTATAAAAAAAAAAAAACAAGAAGGAAATTATAAATACAAAAGCATTTTGTATTTTAGCTAATTATAAATATTAAGCATTTAAATAAAAATAAATTTTACCTCTTTTTATTATTAAAGAAAATCTATGGAATGCTAATGTACCGGGTATGTGTGCATGTTTTATTAATACAAGATTTATTAAAACCACAAAGATAAAACATGTGCACCCACTATACATAAATAATGACTTATAGCATCTGGCTGGTCTAAACACACCATTATGCATCAAGTCTGGACATTAGGACGTTACCATACTGAACTTGACTTTAAATGTGTTCTCATGGCTTGATGCTTAGTCACTGAGTAACCTCAACTGAATATTTTTTGTAGATCTGCCTGCTTTTCTGAGAATGCTACAATTGCCCTGCAAATGGGCTATAAATAGATCACTGAGCTTTGTTTTGTAGCAATGAAAATGGCATTTCCTGCTAGAGGGCTTTAAAAATTGATCACGTCTATTTTTCATTTCCACGACCAAATTGCACTGCCATAAAGCCCATAATCCTTGTTTTTATTTATTTATTTTTTTTCAAGTGTTTTGCCAGGATTTTGGTGAAGAAGTCGATCTCCACTGGGTGGCACCAAAGACTGATAAAACCTATTATCTGTAGTACCATTCACAACCTGTGGGGGGCATAGTGGAGCGTAGAGCATAGTGGCAAAAATCTGTTATTCCAAAAGAGGTCCAAATACTACTACTACTACTACTAGTACTACTACTACTACTACTACTACTAATAATAATAATAATAATAATAATAATAATAATAATAATTCAGTTTCATTTTGTAAAATAAAGCTATTTCTTAAGTCCTTCTAAATGTGTAGGAGGTAAAGCTAGTCAATATTACCATTTCAGAATTTGACTTGACAATTAAAATGTTATGTTTCTTATGAAGTGTTCCAGCATGATAAGTTTTTACTTACTACATACAAATAAATTACTTACATAGATAAATACATAGCTAGATGAATAGACAGATTTTAACATCATGTTTTACACTTTGGTTACATTCATGACAGGAACGGTAGTTACTCATTACACAAGATTCATTAGTTCACAAGGTTATATCGAACACAGTCTTGGACAATTTAGTGTCTCCAATTTACCTCACTTGCATGTCTTTGGACTGTGGGAGGAAACCGGAGCATCCGAACGAAACCCACGTGGACACGGGGAGAACATGCAAACTCCACACAGAAAGGACCCGACCGCCCCACCTGGGAACTGAACCTAGAACATTTCTGCTGTGAGGCGACAGTGCTACCCCCTTTGTTAACGTTTTAACTGATCAAATTTACCCTTGTGTGGTGTTCATAGTTTTCTTACTCAGCCAATGTTTGCAGGTCTGGTGGACCCACCGCATTATTGTGTTTTTGAATCAATACAGCCATAACTTATTTAACATACAAATATATCAGATGTTTACTTTAAGATGTTTACAAGCAATAAAGACAGCATATTTGGTTAACATTTACTATTTACTGTTAGGAAATTAAAATAATAGTGAATTGTTGTTGGGAAATTAAAATAATACCCTCTACTTTTAGGCTCTGATTGACCGTGACAGAGAGTGACAAAAGATAGTAGCTGTACGTGCTGAATGCACACAATGTTCCACAACCATTGTTTTTGGTACGTGGTGATTGCTTAACTATCAAGGCCACTAGAGGCAATTGCAGATTGTGAAAAACATCTCCGTATATTATAATAAATTCCGCTCTCCCCTGAACCAAGGAAGGGCTAACTGATAAAAGACACACATGCATTCTGCTCGGGGTCAGTTCTCCTTTTTCACTCGCTGAGACAGGGAAAACTACCCGTGGCCTCGTAGAGACTGGGATTGCCGTTTCTGTTTTAAAAAATTCAGTAAATGACTAAACTAAACTTTTGTGTTGTGTGATCAATCAAACCAAAGATTCGTCATTTTCATTATGTTGGATCATATTTATAAATAGCAGTGCCATCCGTTTGTTGTAATAAAATATAAAAAAGGAAAAATCAGTATTAAAATATGGCTGGAAAAACATGTTTACTTTGAACAAATCGAAATGAAACAACCTTAAGAAATGTAAAACATTTGATAGTGTAAGAAACAGCAGCCTGAACAGATACAGTATCTATATCAGTCTACACATCAGTCCCACTGAACACAGTCTATTCATGCAGCCTATACAACACATGGGTCAGCTTTACTGTGTGTGTCTCTGTCTGTCTCTGCCTGTCTGTCTGTTTTTATCTATCTGTCTGTCTTTCTTTCTCTCTGTGTCTCTGTCTGTTTCTCTCTATCTGTTTCTCTCTGTCTGTCTGCCTCTCTCTCTGTCTGGCACTCTGTCTGTCTCTCTCTCTCTCTCTCACACAGACACACACACACTCACAGCAGGACATGTTGTAGTAGGACAGAGTAATGGGACACACTTTAATACCTGCGGGTCCAGTGGACCCGAACACCACATGTGTAATATCAATGTGTGTGGGGGGGTGTACAATGTGAACTCATTAAAAACATGTTATTTTATATGTTCTTCACAAAAAATGAGCCAAAGGCAAGGAGTCTGAGGTTGAATTAATAATAAATAGCATCTTTTTTTGGTAAACATTGAAATTGGGGTCCCACAGACCCAACACCACACAAGGGTTAATTGTTGTTTGCTCATATACTTATTTTATATTGCATGGCTTGTTTCAAAAACAGTTACAAAAAATTACATTAACTTTTAAAAAAAATGAGGACAGTAGTTATAGTTGGGACAGTAATCTCTAATATGTCCTTTAAATATTGAATTTAAAAGATACAGTATACTATTATATTTTGCAGAGATACCAACAGCAAGCTTGTCTGGGGTCTCTGTTGTCATATTCTGCTGACAATGTGTCACATCTTTGAGGACAATGTAAGACAGGTCTGAACCAGAGGCACTCTAACTATAAAGTGATGCTGTTTTGACACCTGCAAACTGTGGCTTGACATTGTCTTGCTTAAATATATAGGAACGTCCCTAAAGAACATGTCCTTTGGATGGCAGCATAAGTTGCTTAATGTGTATGTGTGGTGTTTTCACAGAAGTGCAAGTCATTCAAGGGACTGGCACAAACACAACCCCATACCATGATACACACTGGTATTTATACATTGCATTGGAAGGAACATAATGTTTATGACCTCCAAAACAGCTTGAAAGGTGAACTTGTCAGTGTTAGTACTGAGTTTTAAGACCAGCATCCAGGCTCCCACTATCTCTCAGACAGAAAATAAAAAAAGGCTAATAGATCCAAGATCAAAGGGAGACAAGATTGAGAACCACCTAATCCTGCAGAAAAATAAAGTTTTAATTATTTTATATTAATCAAAAACAATTTCTTACTGGATTTGGTGTAAGTGAAAGTCATATAATCCAAAAAACAAATGATTAATCAACAGAAACAACACATATTCATGTTCAGAAATAATTCATATTCCTTAAAAAGAATCTTTTTTTCCTAAACATGGACAGTTAAAAGAATGTATTGTGCCCTGTTGAACAGTGAACCAGAAAGTGGCCAAAAACTTGTACTGGCATCCTGTCTAGGGTGCATTAATGCATTGCGCCCAGTGATTCTTTAAAAGCCAGATCCACTGCAACTTTGACCAGGATAAAGCAGTGATAAAAACAGGAAAATAAATAAAAAAAAATTCTGAAATCAACTTTGGAAGAAAAATCTTAATTCTTACATATGGTGTTACTTTCTGTAAAGCATTTTTATATAAACATATTTACATAAACATTAGAAAACATAAAGAATAATTGTCTCTATTTCATCAGATGATATATGCCATTCTGTATGAATGATAGTAGTATGCTTTACACTATTTTGCTCAATGTTTGTGCCTTAAACGGCTTTATTGTATTTATTGTAGCATCTTTTCACCTGCTTGAGGCGAGTTCACATGTGGATCAGCTTTGTGTACGGAGAGACAGACCTTAATCAACACATTATCCCTCATTTCTGTGTTTTACCTGGGTGTTGGACCACTCACCACTGCGAACCCACTGATATAGTAATTAAATGGTAGCATGTGTTTTACTTCTGTGAGTGTAGCAGATGCAGCAGTGTTGTTGAGATTTTTAAAATGAGGAGAATAGTGCTTCAACCAGAGCATTCTGTGATCTAAAAATGTGCATGAAAAATAGCTCTAGTCTCTAACTGTTCCTAATAAAAAGGCCTGTAGGTTTAAGATGCATTTAAAATACCAAAAACACTGCTGCACCTGATAGACTCATACCAAAACAACATGCATGTCCATGTTTGACTATATTATAGTAATGGCTACAGTTAGTAACTGTTTACCCACAAAATAAATCTGTATGGTAGCTGTAGCTTATGAAATAATTAATGAATGATATACCAGATAGGTGTACCAAATAAAGTGCTTAGTGAGTGTATGTGGATATCCCGCTTAGTGATTAAGTTCAGGGTTTTCTGTCACACCCAATAATAGCAGGTGATTACATCTAAATGAGTAATTTTTTGATTTGTGCAGGTATTATTCATTTTGCCCAGATTTGACATTTTATGGCATTTGGCAGATACTTTTGGCCAAACATATTACAGTTAGATGAAAGCAGTGCTTCTATATAACGTCAATCTTATAAAGTATTACATTGTTACTAATTTGTAACTAACATGTTATTAACTATACTATTGTTACTAACTGTTACTAACTTGTAACTAACATGTTATTAACTATCATTTACTAGTTTGTTACTAACTTATAAGTAACATGTTACTAACTATACCATTGTTACTAATTATACCATTGTAATAACTTGTAACCAACATGTTACTAACTTGTAACTAACTATACCATTGTTACTAATTTGTTACTAACTTGTAACTAACATGTTACTAACTATACCATTTTTACTCATTTGTTATTAACTTGTAACTAACATGTTACTAACTATACCATTGTTACTAATTTGTAACTAATATGTTATTAACTATACCATTGTTACTAATTTGTTACTAACTTGTAACTAACATGTTACTAACTATACCATTTTTACTCATTTGTTATTAACTTGTAACTAACATGTTACTAACTATACCATTGTTACTAATTTGTAACTAATATGTTATTAACTATACCATTGTTACTAATTTCTTACTAACTTGTAACTAACATGTCACTAACTATACCATTGTTACTTATTTGTTACTAACTTGTAACTAATATGTTATTAACTATACCATTGTTACTAATTTCTTACTAACTTGTAAAAAAGATTAATTTATAGCCAGGTTTTCCTATTCAACATAAGATTAGTAGCAATATAACACTGCAAGTCCTACCTCACTGACTATTAACAGGATTAATTGGCTTTTCATGTTTAATTATGAATTATATTCATTTCACTGATTGATTTGCACTCAGCTTTATAGCTGCATTTTGGCAAGTGAGACCTACATGATGTTTGTTTCAACTTTGCAATATACTTTTTCTTACCTACAGAGAAACCATTTTTGTTGAGATTAGGGGCATTTTACCATTGTCTGGGTGAACTGTACTGAAACATGTTTTCTTTTATAGGTAATGTTGCTATTAAAGCAAATCTTAAAAACTGCTTTGCAACTTACTTGAATCATTATGGTCAAATTGTTCTAAAGGTTTCCAGCAGCTTAAAATAAAACATCAAGCTAATGCACTAGATATAATAGAATAAAAACAGGATGCTAACATTGCATAACAACATTGTTAATGTGTGTATGATGTGTTAAGTTGTATAATTAATAATATCAGTTGCTAATAACCTGTGTGTTAATTGTGTAAATTGGTTGTAAGATTGAGATAGCGTGTGTATTTCGACTTGTCTTTGCATTAACATTTGCAGAACTCCCTCTCCCCTGTACAACAATGTACAGTTCTGCAAATGTTAATGCAAAGACAAGTCGAAATACACACGCTATAACATTAAAACCATAACATTAAAACCACCTCTTTGTTTCTACACTCACTGTCCATTTTATCAGCTCCACTTACCATATAGAAGCACTTTGTAGTTCTACAATTACTGACTGTAGTCCATCTATTTCTCTACATACTTTTTTAGCCTGCTTTTACCCTGTTCCTCAATGGTCAGGACCCCCACAGGATCACCACAGAGCAGGTATTATTTAGGTGGTGGATCATTCTTAGAACTGCAGTGACAATGACATGGTGGTGGTGTGTTAGTGTGTGTTGTGCTGGGATGAGTGGATCAGACACAGCAATGCTGATGGAGTTTTAAAATGCCGTGTCCACTCACTGTCCACTCTATTAGACACTCCTACCTAGTTGGTCCACCTTGTAGATGTAAAGTCAGAGACGATCGTTCATCTATTGCTGCTGCTTGAGTTGGTCATCTTCGAGACCTTCATCAGGGGTCAAAGTATGCTGCACACGAGGCGCTGTTGGCTGGATATATTTTTGGTTGGTGACAGTGAGGTGTTTAAAAACTCCATCAGCACTGCTGTGTCTGATGCACTCATACCAGCACAACACACACTAACACACCACCACCATGTCATTGTCACTGCAGTGCTGAGAATGATCCACCACCTAAATAATACCTGCTCTGGGGTGGTCCTGTGGGGGTCCTGACCATTGAAGAACAGCATTAAAGAAGGCTAACAAAGCATGTAGAGAAACAGATGGACTACAGTCAGTAATTACAAAGTGCTTCTATATGGTAAGTGGAGCTGAAAAAATGTGAGACAATGTGTATAAAAACAAGGAGGTGGTTTTAATGTTATGGCTGATATGTATATTCTCATACACCCTATTCTGTAAACCTATCTTGTGTATATTGTACTTTCAATGTCCATTGTTTTTTACTTTTCTTTCTACACATAAATATATAATATAATCATATAAATGAACTTTGTGTGTACAATTACTGACAATAGTTTCTCTATTGCACTGTACACTTTTACCCCTTTTCTACCGACACGTAACGATTCCGGTTCCAGTTCATGAACTTGATTTTGAACTGGTTTGGTGTGTTTCCACCGAAAAAAGAGGTTCCAGACAGCGAACTTGCATTCTAATCTGGCAACACCGATGTGCTGTTGTCTCGTAGCTTGATGCTGCACTTCCATCTTTTAAACTTCACCTGATTGAATAACCAGTAATAATGGAGATACATTTAGTGTTCCTGTGTCGTACTTTTAGTACATTCAGCCCAAGCTTTTTTGTCTCAGAACCCTGAACTGCATAACAACCACACGTGAAGTTAATACAACTAAACATAGATATAGGTATTGTATTTTAGACTGGGTTTAATGGTTATTTCACACAAATGGATGTTTTTGACATGGAACTTTAGTGATGTTTCATCGCACCGCTCAAGCCAAGCGCTGAGCAAATCAGTTATTTGCGTCGAGGGTCGAGGTGAAAGCGAAGCGCAAAACGCTTCTCATGTGAATGCACTAAAGAAAGCAACAAAGGCGACAAACACGTCTACGTCTTCTTATCACCAATAGTTGATTGATGCTTTTCACATGAAAATGAACATCTGTAACAACAGCACAAATGCTCGCAGGTAATCTACAAGCTCTGCCATCATGTTACTACTCTTCACTTTCGTTGTGTAACGCCCACTGTTGATGACGCATGCTTGGTTCCCAAAAACTGGTGGAAACGCAGGTCGGTTCTCTAAAAAAACACCAAGGTTCAAAGAATCCCAAACAGAACCGGTTCAAGAACCAGAGTTCTTTTAGTGCAAAAGTGCTGTTTGTTGCTCCCCTTACACCATTCATCAATGAAAATTACCCCAAAAGACTCCCTACTGTTTTGTACAGTTTTAGCACTACAATGACATTAAGAGGGTAATGTGTAGTGTGCTGGTATGGGCATGCAGCATACCTGAAACACTCGTGCTAATTTAATACACACTACCACATCTTTACCATGCTCACACACCCCTACTAAAATGCCAGTTTTTTGTGATGAAAAAAACTAAAATCAATATTTTTTTATTTTTTTCCACCTTCAGTGTCACCTATAATCTGTACAATTTAATTGAAACAAACTGATATTGTTTAGAGGGTAAAAAATGAAAAACTAAAATAATGTAGTTGCACAAGTATACAATCCCTGTATTAATTGTGGATGTGGCTGTGGTCAGAATGAATCACATTTAAACTCATGTTAAATATTAGTCAGTGACACCGGCCATTAAAGTGACTCTAATTAACCCCAGAGGGATTTTCCTGACATTTGCTTAGTTACACCTTACAGCAAAAGCTATGGTCTGCAAAGAGCCTACAGAGTATTAAAGACAAAATCCGCCAGGAGAAGAGTACAAAAACATTTCCAAGGCATTACATATGTAAAGACGGTCATCAAAAAGTGAATAAAATATGGCACAATGGTGACTTTACCAAGGATTGGATGTCCCTCCAAAATGAAAAGAGAGAGAGAAAAAAAAACAGATGAGGCAAAAACATTTACATTTGTGGAATTTAGCAGGCGCTTTTATCGAGAGCGACTCACAATTATCACTAAATACAATTTGAGCAATTGAGGGTTAAGGGCCTTGCTCAGAGGCCCAACAGTGGCAACTTGGTGATGGTGGGGCTTGAACCGGCAGCCTTATGATTACTAGTCCAGTCTCTTAACCGCAGAGCTACCACGTCCCTTCAGATCAATGAAAACAGATCAATGAGTCTGCTAAGAGTCTTAGAGCAACATTAATGGAGCTGTAGGGATTTCAGACAAGTACTGGTTGTCTACTACATGTGACAGCAATCTCATATACTCTTCATATGTCAGGGCTGTGGGGTGGGGTGGCATGATGGAAGCCTTTTCTTACAAAGAAGAAACATCCAAGTCTGGCTACATTTGACAAAAACCTACATTAACTGCCAAAAGCAAAACCATACTCTCAGTGAAGCATGGTGGTGGAAGCATTTGGGACTTTAGTCAAGGTGAAGGGAATGATGAACAGGGTTAGGGTTACTGGCCTCAGGAATTTGTGATACAATAATAGTGATTTACACCGATCAGCCATAACATTAAAACCACCTCCTGGTTTCTACACTCACTGTCCATTTTATCAGCTCCACAGGACGCTGCCCACGGGGTGCTGTTGGCCGGATATTTTTGGTTGGTGGACTATTCTCAGTCCAGCAGTGACAGTGAGGTGTTTAAAAACTTCATCAGCATTGCTGTGTCTTATCCACTTATACCAGCACAACACACACTAACACACCACCACCATGTCAGTGTCACTTTAGTGCTGAGAATGAGCCACCACCCAAATAAGTAATTGTAGAACTACAAAGTGCTTCTATATGGTAAGTGGAGCTGATAAAATGGACAGTGAGTGTAGAAACAAGGAGGTGGTTTTAATGTAATGGCTGATTGGTTTATTTCTCCAATGACAGGTGCACAATATCATACATAAAGAAGAATAATTTTAATGAGATATACCAAAACTCAGATAAGGCCTAAACTAATGAATCAACTTAAGCTAAAGTACTTTTCAACTACAGCACCACCATTAAGTGTACACCATGACCTCTTCCCCCCATTGGCTGAAGTCTGCTCTTTAAATACTGGTATTGGACAAAACCAACTATAGTAAGTTCACTATTATAAAAATACATTGGTCTAGGATAAACCAAGACATTACATAATAGCACATTTCCAAAATGGTACAGTCCAAGGACTTCAAATACCATCAACCATCAGTGCTCGGGTCCTTTGACTCCCAGCACAGCTGCCTGCATGCTTGAGGTAAACCTGTAAGTACAATTACTTACACCAAACTACTTAAAAAAGTTAACACTGCTAACCAAACATAAACAGTTATCACACTTCTTAAAATCTACCACACCTTCAGTTAGATAAGTTTGCTGAATAAAACAGTTTGCTAGATAAAACAGTTTGCTTTGTTTGCCAAGCTAATGATTGTTGTTTGTACATTGTAGCAAACAATAGTGTAGGGGCTGTGTCTGTTTTCTTTTTAACTTTTATGTTGTACATGTTTATACCATGAAATTAACCTTAGCTCCGTTACAATTAGGAACAATGTTGCGTGTGTACAGTTAGAGACTAGAGCTATTTTCTTTTTTTTATGCACATAAATCCTCTAGTTAATCTTCCTCTAGTCTTTTATCAGTGAATACTTTTTAAAAAATCCTAACAACACTGTTGCATCTGCTACACTTACAGTAAAACACATGTTCCATTTCATTACTATATCAGTGGCTTTGCAGTGGTGAATGGTCCACCACTCAGATAGTATCTGGTTGTGGGCGTACTATGGGACTATTTATTTGGTTGATTAATTAATTGGGCACAGGGGGGTGACAAAGTGTACAGAGTAACGGATGGGCTACAGTCAGTAAATGTGTATCCACAAAGTTCATCTGTGTGGTAGCATATAATAAATACATATGCATACCAGATGAGTGTACCTAATAAAGTGCTTAGTAAGTGTATGCTTGGCCATGTAGCATAGAGTTAAGGTTTAAAGTTTACACAAACTTGTATGTCATGTTATTTTTGGGATTTCAGTCAAGGCCTCTGCCAAAAAGCTGAAGAGGAATTTCACCACTACCCACAGAGCCACTGTGCCACCCCGCACCTGGTATAAAAATATTAACTGTAGCACATACACTGATCAGCCATAACATTAAAACCACCTCCTTGTTTCTACACTTACTGTCCATTTTATCAGCTCAATTTACCATGTAGAAGCACTTTGTAGTTTTACAATTACTCACTGTAGTACATCTATTTTTCTACATAATTTTTAAACCTGTTTTTACCCTGTTCTTCAATGGTCAGGAGCCCAACAGGACCACCACAGAGCAGGTATTATTTAGGTGGTGGATCATTCTCAGCACTGCAGTGACGATGACATGGTGATGTGTTAGTGTGTGTTAGTGTGGGTTGTGCTGGTATGAGTGGATCAGACACAGCAGCGCTGCTGGAGTTTTTAAATACCACGTCCACTCACTGTCCACTCTATTAGACACTCCTACCTAGTTGGTCCACCTTGTAGATGTAAAGTCAGAGACGATCTCTCATCTATTGCTGCTGTTTGAGTTGGTCATCTTCTAGTCTTCATCAGTGGTCACAGGACGCTGCCCACAGGGCGCTGTTGGCTGGATATATGTATTTTTGGTTGGGTTGGTTTGGTTGGACTATTCTCAGTCCAGCAGGGACAGTGAGGTGTTTAAAAACTCCATTAGCATTGCTGTGTCTTATCCACTCACACCAGCACAGCACACACTAACACACCACCACCATGTAAGTGTCACTGCAGTGCTGAGAACCACCTAAATAATACCTGCTCTGTGGTGGTCCTGGGAGAGTCCTGACCATTGAAGTACAGCATGAAAGGGAGCTAACAAAGCATGAAGAGAAACATATGGACTACAGTCAGTACTTGTAGAACTACAAAGTGCTTCTATATGGTAAGTGAAGCCGATAAAGTGGACAGTGAGTGTAGAAACAAGGAGGTGGTTTTAATGTTATGGCTGATCGGTGTATGTTGCTGTACATAACCCTTGTTATAATGCCAGGCGTTTGTGTTGGTAAAACAAAAAAAAGATAGAGAGAGGCCAAGCCATTATTTTGTTGTTGTGGAGGTATGCTTTGGGTCATTGTTATGCTGAAAGGTGTCGCCTTACAGCAAGACGGTCCTGTGTTCGATCCCCAGGCAGGGTGGTCCGGGTCCAGGGCATGTTCTCCCCGTGTCTGTGTGGGTTTCCTCTGGGAGCTCCGGTTTCTTCCCACAGTCCAAAGATGTGCAAGTGAGGTGAATTGGAGATACAAAATTGTCCATGAATGTATTTGACATTAAACTTGTGAGCTGATGAATCTTGTGTAAAGAGGAACTACCGTTTGTCATGAATGTAACCAAAGAGTGTAAAACATGATGTTAAAATCCTAATAAATGTGGTGGGATCATATGCCTGGTGAGCAAAAAAATAGTCTGTCAGACATAGCGTGTTGTCGCATTAATGCAAACCAAATACACTCCTGCATGGCAACAACATGGTTTTAAAAATTTAGCAGTACATGCCTGGCTGTCATTTTTATCTCACACAGCTCCTGCATTTTTTACCTTCATTTGACTAAAAGCAGAATTATGTTTTTGTCTAAGTGAATTGGTTCTCTTTTATTAATAAGAGGTTATTATTTAGAGTAGCCACATCTGCATTCTGAGAGAAGATAAGATACGAAGTGCTATTTTGAAATTGTTCCATATAATCCCATATGTCATGTCTGACTGCCCTATGCTTACTTCTTTAGTGTACAACCTGATTTACAATTCCACAGATCAGTATGGAACAGCTTTAGGCGACAGGGTCACGGGTGTGCATGTGGAGCAAAGCTAGCCTGTCTGGTATGATCTTACTGAAGAGCTACTGTAGCACAAAATGCTGGAAAAGTTAATGCTGGCTATGACAGAATGGTGTCAAAACACACAATGCATCAAATCTTGCTGAGAATGGGTCTGCATAGTCTGACGAATTGTGTTTTCTTTTACAACCCCAAATCAGAAAAAATTTGGGACAGTATGGAATATGCAAATAATTATAAAAAAACCCCACAGACTTTCTTACATTTACTTTGACTTTTATTTGACTGCAGACAGTAAGAACCTGAGATATTTCATGTTTTGTTTGCTCAACTTCATTTCATTTATTAATAAACATCCATTCCTGCATTTCAGGCCTGCAACACATTCCAAAAAAATTTGGGACATTAAAGCATTTACCACTTTGTAATGTTGCCATTCCTTTTTACCACAGTACAGGGCCACTGTTGTTGCATTTTTCCTTTCAAAAGTCATCTTTTCCAGGGACGTCCATGCATTTTTCAACAATATAGTTCCTTTGCCAAGGGCACTGACACAGCCCCATACTATGACAGACTTGCATCTAACTCTGTATAACGGCGCTTTTGGTGATGGACAGGGGTCAGCATGGGCACCCTGACTGGTCTGTGGCTATGCAGCTCCATACGCAACAAACTGCGATGCACTGTGTAATCTGACACCTTTCTATCAGAACCAGCATTAACTTCTTTAGTAATTTGAGCTACAGTCGCTCGTCTGTTGGATATGACCTCACGGGCCAGTCTTCGCTCCTCACATGCATCAATGAGCCTTGGCCGCCCATGAACCTGTCGTCGGTTTACCACTGTTTCTTCGTTGGACCACTTTTGATAGATACTGACTGCTGCAGATTGGAAACACCCCACAAGAGCTGCAGTTTTGGAGATGCTCTGACCCAGTCGTCTAGCCATCACAATTTGGGCCTTGTCAAACTCGCTCAAGTCCTTTTTCCATTTTTCCTGCTTCTAACACATCAACTTTGAGAATAAAATGTTGACTTGTTTAATATATCCCACCCACTAACAGGTGCCGTGATGAAGAGATAATCAGTGTTATTCACTTCACCTGTCAGTGCTCATAATGTTATGCCTGGTTGGTGTATAGTGCCAATTCATCCTGATTTTGGGAAACAAGGATACACCTTTATCTCTGTCCCCTCTGTCTCCCAATTACAAGATTTAGACTTCACTGAACACTAATGGAAAGAACAAACTACTTATTTGATACATGCCAGGACCAAACATGCTTGGCAGTCTGACTATTTTTGGAGGAAGTGGAAATGTGTTAACTTGTTTAGCCACACAGGAAAACTAAAGAAATTTAATGTCTGTCTTTATTTTGAGCATAATATAGTTAGCATCATTCTTTATTTTTATTATATTATACAAACTTTTACATTAGCAATGCAGCAGCTTTAAGCCAGAAAGTCTGGAAAGATATTTGTTTGGCAAATATAATACTGTAACCTAATACTAAAATAGTGTTATACCCTATATATAATATATAATTATATAATATACCGTACAGTTCTTCTTCTTGATCTTTTTTACTTTCATTCCTTTTTAAATTTCTTTCTTTATGTCAACTATCTTCACTCTTCTTATTATTATTATTATGTTACTTCCCTCCTTTATAATATGTTATTGTAGCAAATGTGCATTTAAAGCTCTGGCATTTTTTTTCCTGTTCATGTCAGGCTGGCCTTTTATCTCACACAAATCTTTTACCCTCATTTGACTAAGTGCATAAAAATGTTCTCGTCTAAGTGAATTCATTCTCTGTTATGTAGACAGGAAGTTATGCAGAATGGAAGACGTACCACTGTGCAGCCTATGAGACAAACACATCCTGAGTTATTTTCATGTTGTTTCATATAATCCCATTTGACATGTCTGACAGCTCTATGCTTACTTTTAAACTGTAGAACCTGATTTACAGTTCCACAGATGAATACATGATCAGTGTGGAACTGTAACACTAAAAGCTGTGATCATTTGAATTGCACTTATGGAGAAAAACACTTTTCTTTGTTTTGGCATAGCAGTGAAATAATAATACATCAAAACTTTACTGCCCCATCTTCTACAACAATGTAGCATATTTTCATTTCATCCTCATAAGAACCAATAAAAGTTGAATAGATAATGGAAGTTAAAAAGTCCCAGAAGAAAACAGCATTACTGGTCTTGTTTTATAAGTAAAGTTTGCCAGGAGCATAACAATTTGTATAAGAGAAAAAAAAACAACTATAAAGTGTACTAAGAAAACATACAAAGCATTTAAATTAAAGCACACTATTTAAATGTTTGGTATGAGAGTATAATAATGTTATTTAAGAATATAATACCTAAATCCATCCAGTTTGGAAGTGAACATTTTATCTTCAAAGTTGAGGAATGGTTTGAGGAGCACGACAATGAGTTTGAGGTGTTGATTTGGCCTCCAAATTCCCAGATCTTAATCCAATCGAGCATCTGTGGGATGTGCTGGAAAAACAAGCCCGATCCATGGAGGCCCCACCTCGCAGCTTGCAGGAGTTAAAGGATCTGCTGCTAACATTTTGGTGCCAGATACCACAGCACACATTCAGGAGTCTAGTGGAGTCCATGCCTCGATGGGTCAGGGCGGTTTTGGGGGACCAACACAATCTGGTGGGATCATATTTGTGGGGAGCAAAATATAGTTTGCATCCAGTTTGCATCGCAATCTATTTTATTAGCACATAGCTAGGGAGCCTACACACTTGGCTGAGATGAACAAAAGACAGTCCCAAAGCTACTAGAGCATAGTGCATCATGATTACAACAGCATGATTAGTACTAATTTGACACACAGTTTAGTATAATAGTAATTAGTTTGGAAGGCATGAACAATATTGAATGATCTGATTATCACTTTTGTAAGTCTAATTAGACAAGAAAGTCAAAAATATAGAGAAATCTGTATCACATTAATCACATATAACATGACAGTACAAATGTATCCTTTCTAAAATAGATTTGATTTAATCATCCTGCTCTTGTTATACATCATCATTATCACTTATTTATAAAGTGCCTTCCCCATGCTCAATGATGCTTTACAACCAAACAACATGAACATATTAAACAGAAGTACAAAAAAAGACATTACAGGTAGAACACTGAAGTACAACTGGAACCATGAAAACAAAGTTAAAACAACTAAGTCTTTTAGAGATTCAAAGAAAGAAAAGAGGCATCACAAATAGACTTGGAAAGAATATTGCACAATTTGAAGGTTACCACACTGATCGATGGAACAAGAAGGCCTAAGGTTTGCAATCTCAATGTACAAGATTGAACATACTGATGGAGAAGCTCAACCAGGTAGTGAGGAGTCAGGCCACACAGATCTTTATCTGTAATGAGGTAAACCATGTACTGAATATAAAATGCAATAGGCAACCAGTAAAGAAGAGTATTGTGGTCAGTGTTTCGCATATATAGTGCTATACTGCATATATAAGGAATTTAAAGACAATCATGGCTTAGAATTGAATAGGTAAGAAAGAAAACAGGATGGGGGGGGGGGGGGGGGGGTAATAAAATTAAAAATTAAATCATTCTCTGCTGGGCAGCTTGGTGGGTAGCACTGTCGCCTCACAGCAAGAAGGTCCTTGGTTCAATTTCCAGGTGAAGTGGTCTGCGTCCTTTCTGTGTGAAGTTTGCATGTTCTCTGTGTCTGTTTTTGTTTCCTGTGGCTTTCCTCCCACAGTCCAAAGACAAGCAGTCAGGTTAAGTGGAGATACAAAATAGCTGTGTGTGTTTGTTCGTCCTGTAATGGACTCGCAACCTGTCCAGGGTGTTTTCTACTTTACTGAATGGGTGGCATGGTGGCACTGTCGCCTCACAGCAAAAAGGTCCTGGGTTCGATCCCCAGATACTGAGTGGGTTTCCTCCAGGAGCTCCGGTTTCCTCCTACAGTCCAAAGACATGCAAGTGAGGTGAATTGGAGATACAAAACTGTCCATGACTGTGTTCGAGATGAAACTTGTGAACTGATGAATCTTGTGTAATTAGTAACAACCGTTTCTGTCATAAATGTAACCAAAGTGTGTAAAACATGACGTTTAAATCTTAATAAATAAATAATTAAATAAAAGAAAATCATGGAATATAATTAAATAGGTAGGAAAGAAAACAGGGTAAGGAGGGAAATGAAATTAAAAATTAAATAATTGTCTACTGGGCAGCATGTTGGCTTGGTGGGTAGCACTGTCACCTCACAGCAGGAAGCTCCTGGGTCTTTTCTGTGTAGAGTTTACATGTTCTCTCCATGCCTGGGTGAGTTTCCTCTGGGAGCTCAGTTTTCCTTCCACAGTTCAAAGACCTGCAGTCAGGTTAATTGGAGAAACAAAATTGCCCTAGATGTGTGTGTGCATTTGCCCTGTAATGTTCTGGCAACCTTTCCAAGGTGTTTTCTACATTTCGGGCAGTGAACTGTACCCACTGTGACCCTGAAAAGGATAAAGCAGCGGTAAAACAGAAAATGCTTTATTCTTTATTTTGAACATTTGACTGTCAGCTTTTTTATTTTTTTTTAGTAACTTTTGTACCACAGTGTCTAAAAGTAATTGTCCAAATTCAGCATAAGTTGCAAAAAAGCCTTAAAAATTAAATAAAAAGCACATATATTAGTAATGGCATTTACTTCAGCTGTATATGTATATGTCGTTCAGCCTTCCCATCACATACCTTCCACATTACCTCATTACTCATACTTTCTTATACAGTGGGGCCAAAAAGTATTTAGTCAGCCACTGATTGTGCAAGTTCTCCTACTTAGAAAGATGAGAGAGGTCTGTAATTTTCATCATAGGTACACTTCAACGAGACAAAATGAGAAAAAAAAATACAGGAAATCACATTGTAGGAATTTTTAAAGAATTTATTTGTAAATTATGGTGGAAAATAAGTATTTGGTCAATAACAAAAGTTCAACTCAATACTTTGTAACATAATTGTTGGCAATGACAGAGGTCAAACGTTTTCTGTAAGTATTCACCAGGTTTGCACACACTGTAGCTGGTATTTTGGCCCATTCCTCCATGTAGATCTCCTCTAGAGCAGTGATGTTTTGGGGCTGTCTCTGGGCAACACGGACTTTCAACTCCCTCCACAAATTTTCTATGGGGTTGAGGTCTGGAGACTGGCTAGGCCACTCCAGGACCTTGAAATGCTTTTTACGGAGCCACTCCTTCATTGCCCGAGCGGTGTGTTTGGGATCATTGTCATGCTGGAAGACCCAGCCACGTTCCATCTTCAATGCTCTCACTGATGGAAGGAGGTTTTGGCTTAAAATCTCACGATACATTCTTTCCTTAACACGGATCAGTCGTCCTGTCCCCTTTGCAGAAAAACAGCCCCAAAGGATGATGTTTCCACCCCCATGCTTCACAGTAGGTATGGTGTTCTTGGGTTCTTCTTCTTCCTCCAAATACGACGAGTTGAGTTTTTACCAAAAAGTTCCATTTTAGTTTCATCTGACCACATGATATTCTCCCAATCCTCTTCTGGATCATCCATATGCTCTCTGGCAAACTTCAGACGGGCCTGGACATGTACTGGCTTAAGCAGGGGGACACGCCTGGCACTGCAGGATTTGAGTCCCTCTCGGCGTAGTGTGTTACTGATGGTAGCCTTTGTTACTTTGGTCCCAGCTCTCTGCAGGTCATTCATCAGGTCCCTCCGTGTAGTTCTGGGATTTTTGCTCACCGTTCTCATGATCATTTTGACCCCACGGGATGAGATCTTGCGTGGGGCCCCAGATCGAGGGAGATTATCAATGGTCTTGTATGTCTTCCATTTTCTTACAATGACTCCCACAGTTGATTTATTGATTTATTCTAACCTAACAAGGACTCTTAGCCTCAACCCAGTGTTCACTTAACAACCCACAGAACTCCATCATCTATCTACACTGGTTCCCAATTCACAGGCAACAGTTCCTCTCACTAAGTAACAATCCTCCAAAACCTTTCTCCTGTTATTTATTCAACTCAGCCAACCTAATTTGCTAATAAGGTCTTAGCAGCACACCCTCAACATCTGTCTGCTTCTTTAAGGCACATATGCATATACTTGCTGTCTGTAATAATGTCATTTTATTTAATTTATACATTTCATTACACCTGTTAGCAATCAGAGTTTCATTAAACAGAAGTGTCCCAGTACTTTTGTATATGAAATCTATCTCCAAAACAGCAAAGCATACAGCCAGAGTGAGTACCCACAGACAGTGGAAGACAGTGAAGTGGGACAAGCCACAAACCACTGACATGTTTTTTGGTGGCCAAGAGGGCATGAGGGCTATGGTGTCAGGTACAGACCAACAGAAGGGTAACTGTGGCAAACATTGCTGATAATTATAATACTGGTGATGAGGTGAATGGGTCATATGACAGTATATTGAACCTTTTTGTGTAAGGGGCTGCATAGTCACAGTCCTGCGCAGTCAAACTTAACTATGTCTGGGCATGTGTGCATTGTTTACCTACAGCAGAGATGGTATCAGGATTTACTGTAGGGCAATCCACCTCACAACACAGAAAAATTGAAGGACCTACTTGTACTGTCCTTGTAGCTTTTGTTAGCACAGGACTCCTGTATGGTTTGTAAATTTAAATAAAATAAAGCATAATGCTGGTAAAGAGAATATATTGTGTTTCTCTTGGCTAACTATTACAAATGTAAATGACTTATATAACAAATATGGCCACTTGGGGAAAAAAAGTTTAGATCTTTTAATTACTGTAATCTTAATTACCCTTATGCAAGAGTGAAAGTGTATTCACTTTTGGTCCAACTAATAAATTTAGCTGTTTGTAATGATAACTGTTTTCCTATTTTTTCCCCTCATTTTGTTATCTTGTTCCCTTATGGGATTTTAAAATAAACATTCTTATTAACTTATGAATAATTGGACTTAAATTGGTTATATTTGTATTCTGAGAGAGTCTGCAGTAAGTCTTTGGAGACTGATTTTGCACCATTTATCCGCCTCATATGCTTGTTTAATTTGCAACGCTTATCAGTTTTCCCATGCAGAGAATATTTCCACATTAGCACTCTATACACGTTCTGAGAACTTTTCAGCTTAAAGGGTTGATGGCCTAAAACACTGCCTTCCACACTGCACTGTGTCTTCTGTATTGTAAATGACTTGCTGACATTTTGTTTGGCTGTACGGTGGAAAATTTAAGAACCTGACACCCAAATGTTGCTTTCAGTTCTGCTTCATGTCTTGCGCTGCTGCAATTTAGATTTGGCTGACATTGAAAATAAAATGATGCCATTACAACAAAAGTCATAACTGCTGCCTTCTTTTCTTTTGTCTTTTGACAGCTTTTTCACAGGCACTTTCAACGACAATTCTTTTCAAACCAATCTGCCTTCGTGTAATGCAGTTCAGGACTGATATGATTTGCTTTTCTATTGTTGTAGAGTTGCTCATTTGTCTTTTTTGCTGTTAAGCTTCACAGTGAAAAAACACTTCCTAACAGCCAGCTATTAATCACATGCTCTTAATTCTTGTGCATTTTAAAATGGACATTATGACATTATAACATTTTGACCACTGACCGGTAAAGTGAATAACACTGATTATCTCTTCATCACGACACCTGTTAGTGGGTGGGATATATTAGGCAGCAAGTGAACATTTTATCCTCAGAGTTAATGTGTTAGAAGCAGAAAAATTGGACGTGTAAGGATTTGAGCGAGTTTGACAAGGGCCAAATTGTGATGGCTAGATGACTGGGTCAGAGCATCTCCAAAACTGCAGCTCTTGTGAGGTGTTCCCGGTCTGCAGTGTTCAGTATCAATCAAAAGTGGTCCAAGGAAGGAACGGTGGTAAGCCGGTGTCAGGGTCATGGGCGGCCAAGGCTCATTGATGCACGTGGGGAGCGAAGGCTGGCCCTTGTGGTCCGATATAACAGACGAGCTACTGTAGCTCAAATTGCTGAAGACGTTAATGCTGGTTCTGATAGAAAGATGACAGAATACACAGTTCTTTGCAGTTTGTTGTGTATGGTGCAGCAAAAGGGGCACCAACACAATATTAGGAAGGTGGTCATAATGTTGTTATTTGGTAAAGCCAACTTCTGTGGCCTATAACTGCCATTTGTTAATTTAAATGTCTCATTAATTCTGCACAACAAAACAGAGCAACTTTTGGTTTCCAAGGTCACTTGGAAAGGGGTAGTGATCTGAGATCTTGTAACATGTTTGATTGGGTTAATATTAGAAAAACCATACTCATAATGTTAAACCACTCCACTGTTGCACTGACATTGTACTTTGGGTCATTGTATTCTTTCTGACGGAACATTCCATTTAGGATTTTCCAACAGTAGAGAGCATTTTGTTTCTTCATTTATTTGTGATGTATTATTTTTAGATCTGCCTTCTCTGCACTTTATACCCCATTAAGCAAGGGCTTTAACCTTTAATTGTTGGGATTGTAAGTCACTTTGGATATAATTGTCTACTAACTCCACTAGTGCATGGTGGAATGAGAAGTTAACACTAGAAGGACTACAGTTACGCTTTTTTGCGCAAGGGACTCTAGCCCCTCGATCCCCTGCTCCCCTGTTGTGAGCCACTTAGTACCCATTATCATGGTAATGACCCACAGCCTGTCTACACACAAACACCTATCATCCCCCTCTGCCCTAATTTTACAGACAGGCCTGAGTTACAGGTCTGTGAGAGCCAGAGATCTTGCTTGTTTGTGGGTGACCAAATACTTATTTTCCACCATAATTTACAAATAAATTCTTTAAAAATTTCTACAATGTGATTTCCTGGATTTTTTTTCTCATTTTGTCTCTCATAGTTGAAGTGTACCTATGATGAAAATTACAGACCTCTCTCATCTTTCTAAGTAGGAGAACTTGCACAATCAGTGGCTGACTAAATACTTTTTGGCCCCACTGTATAAGAAAGTATGAGTAATGAGGTAATGTGGAAGGTATGTGATAATAATCTAATTAATAATGTGTCAAATAACCATGATAAAACAAATGGCATCAAACAGTGTGAACTTTAAATGTACTGGTGGTGGCAGTGGTAGCTGAGGTTAGGGTACTGGACTAATAAATGGAAGGTTGCCACCACTATCAAGTTGCCACTGTTGGGCCATTAAGCAAGGGCTTTAACCTTTAATTGTTGGGATTGTAAGTCACTTTGGTTATAATTGTCTACTAATTCCACTAGTGCATGGTGGAATGAGAAGTTAATGGCCCAACAGTGGCAACTTGATAGTGGTGGCAACCTTCCATTTATTAGTCCAGTACCCTAACCTCAGCTACCACTGCCACCACCAGTACATTTAAAGTTCACACTGTTTGATGCCATTTGTTTTATCATGGTTATTTGACACATTATTAATTAGATTATTTAACAAATCTTGTCTAATACTAGGCTACACTATGTAATATTATTTGTTCTTGGTGTCATTACAAAAAGGTTCATTAACAAAAGATCATATTACATCAAATACAAAACAAGCCCCTGCCATAATGGTGAAAATTGTATGTCTAGACAGAACAGGATTTAAAAGGCAAAGTCAAGTTTGGAGCCACTCCAAAGACAATCTTTCATGATAAGCACTGTTACCTTGTTGATGTTCCTTGTAATTTATGGAGGAAGGATACAACTGGACAAATGCATATAACTAGATTGGTTAAAATGTAGAAATAGAATATATACACTGATCAGCCATAACATTAAAACCACCTCCGTGTTTTTACACTCACTGTCCATTTTATCAGCTCCACTTACCATATAGAAGCACTTTGTAATTCTACAATTACTAACTGTAGTTGATCTGTTTCTCTGCAAGCTTTAAAAGCCCACTTTTATGTTGTTCTTCAAAGGTCAGGACCACCACAGAGCAGGTATTCTTTAGCTGGTGGATGATCCTCAGCAATGCAGTTACAATGAAATGTTGGTGGTGTGTTAGTGTGTGTTGTGCTGGTATGAGTGGATCAGACACATCAGCGCTGTTGGAGTTTTTATATACCGTGTCCACTCACTGTCCACTTTATTAGACACTCCTAACTAGTTGGTCCACCATGTAGATGTAAAGTCAGAGATGATCGCTCATCTATTGGTGCTGTTTGAGTTGATCATTTTCTAGACCTTCATTAGTGGTCACAGGACGCCGGCCATGGGGCACCAAACGGTTTATGATATTTACACCTACCAGCTGTCTGGTTCCTTAGAGTTTGGTTTCATTCCCATATGCATTTGTGTTTTTATTGAATTGAACATATGTTTATTAAAGGGAATATTTATTTGTGAATTGTTTATTTATTTGTTAGGTGCCAACAGGAAAACTACTGTTTTTGTATTTGCACATTTTGCCTAACAGAATTCAAGTAATAAGATGGGCAACAGTTCTACATGTTGAAAAAAATACATATAAGCTAGAATAAGAGGGATGAGAAAATGATCAGGTTTCTGGTTTACTTTGTAGAGCTGTGTTTGGCTTTAATTACAGCCATCAGTTTGTTTGCATATGTCTCTAGCAGCTTTGCACATCTACACTAGGAAATATTTGCCCATTCTTTCTTGCGGAATAGTTTGAGTTCAATCAAATTTCCAGGTCAGTGGCAATGGACTGCTTTCTTGATAGATTTTTCTTTTATGAGGCTTAGAGCTTTACATTGACCACTCAAGGACATTCACCGTTCTACTCTAAAGACACTGCAACATTTATTATTTATTCATTTATTTATTTTTGAAGGCTTTGGGTATACTTGGCAGCATCAGTCTCTTTGATCTTGACCATCTGCCAGTTACCACTGAAGAGATACACACTCAGTGTTGCCACCACTATGTTTCACAGTGCAGTGGATATGGTGTATTTTGGGTGGTTTGCTATTTGTTTTTAGCTAAACATAGTTTGGAGCTGGTTTAAATAAAATAAAATTTTTGTCTCATCCAAACAACTTTTTGGGGACAATTTCTTGGGAAAGGCAAAATAAGAGTTTAAAGTTGATATAATATTCAAATTATGATTATCCTCCTATTTTCTCAGAATCCCCCCCCCCCCAGTTTTCTTCCCTAATCTAGTCGTATGCATTTACCCTGATTGCGTTACGCTTCACCTCTACTGATACAACCCTCCACTGTTGACCGAGGAGCTTCGCAACTGACACACGCCCCCTCCGACACGTGCTCAGTACCGACTGCCTCTTTTCACCCGCACGAGGAGAGTTCATATGCTGATCAGCTTTGTGCATGGAGAGCCACACCCTGATCAGCATTATTCCCCAACTCTGCACAGGCACCATTAATCAGCCTGTAGTGTTCTCGTGCAGGGTGTCGTAACTCTGACTAAACACCAAGTTAAACCATAACCAATGAAGACTTTGATATCACTCTTTCTTATTAGCATGCAGGTGAAAAGGCATTGCCTCTATGATGCCTCATATGGACGTAGGATCACTTTCAGAGCATGTAATTATGTCTGCCTCTTTGTTTTGCAGCAGAGTGCCCCATAAACCGAAAGTGACATCATCGCGCATACTGCGACCAGAAACTATATTACAAAAAAGCTTATTAAAATAAGAATTAATATTTTTGTCCCTTTTTTCTTATTTAAGGTGAAAAATAGCAACTACAAATCTTTAACAAGATAGAAAACGGAAAAATGTAAAAATAACTAAATGCCTTAAGAACATCACACAGCCAGCAGAGGTCATAATTGCACCAGTTATGAGGAACCCTGGTCCGACTTACCCACCCTGTGAACAACAGCCAATCGTTCATGTGGCCGCCCAGCCCGGCCGGATGGCAGAGCTGAGATTCGATCAATGTATTCAAAATCCCAGCTCTGGTGTGCTAGCGTGATTTACCGCTGCACCACCTGAGCGGCCCAATTATACTCCTTTTTAAATAACCTTTCACAATGAGCAGGTGAATTGGTAAAAAGTGAAGGAATCATGATTGGGTATAAAAGGGCGATCCACCAAAGGCTCAGTCTTTGTAAGTAATGATGAATCGTGGCTCACCACTTGTAACATGTAACATACACAATATTGTTAAAGGTTCAAGGACTCCAGAGACATCTTAGTCTGTGTATGGCAAGGGCTCAAATTACTATGACCTTCAAGCTCTGTTGTGCTAGTATGATAAATATAGCCACATGAGCTCAGGAGCACTTCAGAAAACTGTTGTCACTTAAGAAGAAATGCAACTTGAAACTCTATTATACAAAAAGAAAGCTGTACATCTGTTCTATACAGAAACACCTCAGAGTTCTCTGGACAAGATGTCAGATTAGTTCACAATTTCAGTTTCAAGGTGTCGCATTTTGCAAAACGTTCCAACTAGAAACTGAAGGTTGTATAGCAGTATGCCATATGGTTAAAATACTTGTATATTTTATTGATGTAGTATAAATTACAAGACTGAAATTTTTCATCAGGTTTTTTTTTTAAACAGAACTTGTAATATACTGGCCAATTAACATTTTAATCTATTCTTATTTTAAAATAATCACAAAGCCCATATACAGCACAGAAAAGATTGAGAACATTTTTGCAGGAAGTATTTAGCATCACTATTCACTCATTCATTTATATACCAGATTCATTTCACTATTTGGATGATTCAGTTAAAAGAACTACAGTAATAAGCCAAATCAAATACAGTGGTACCTTAAAACTCAACGTGAATTGGTTCTGGAAGTGGCGTTGAGTTTAAGAGGTGTTGAGTTTCAAAGAACTTGATGGTTATTCCACACAAATGCAGATTTGTCTCAGATGCGCACTTTGATGACGTCTTACTGCATCGCTCAATCCAAGCACTGAACAAAGTGACTGTCCAATGTTAAGTCTCACTCACTCACTCACTCACTCACTTTCTTAACCGCTTATCCAATTAGGGTCACCTATCCAAGCTTTTTAATGGGCGCAAGGCACACAGTAACACCCTGGGGCGCCAGTCCATCGCAGGGCAGACACACATACACACACCCATTCACCCATAGGGCAATTCAGTGTCTCCAATTAACCTGACTGCATGTTTTTGGACTGTGGGAGGAAACCGGAGCTCACTGAGGAAACCCACGCAGACACAGAGAGAACATCCGAACTCTGCACAGAAAGGACCCGGACCACCCAGAACCTACTTGCTGTGAGGTGACAGTGCTACCCACCGAGCCACCGTGCCGCCCTTAGTGTTGATTTGAAATTAAATACATAAATAATAAAGCAAAAAAGCTAAACATGTTGAGTTTAAGGTACCACTGTATTTGTTTAATTAAGTCTGACTAGACTAATTGCTGAATATTTCATTTTCTGTTAACTAAAGTTTAAAGATTTTAAACCTAAAACATTGAATGTGAACTGAGAAATATTTAGCATTTGGACTACAAAGTAAGTATCTTAACGTATAAGGTAATCTTTGAACCAAAGTAAAAATGTTTGAATCACAGCCAGTGAGAATTGCATTGCATTTTCATTTTCAAACGTTTTTGTTAATATTCATAGCATAGCATTTTAGTATGTACAGAAGGAACCTTTTGCTCTTTAACTTAAATCTTTTAGCTTTAACTTTTTAACTGTCTTAGGAATATACATTTTACACCAGTCAGGCATAACATTATGACCTTTGCTGCCAAAACAGCCCTGATCTATCGAAGCATGGATTCCACTAGACGCCTGAAAGTGTGCTGTGGTGTTTGCCACCAAGATGTTAGCAACAGATCCTTTAACTCCTGTAAGTTGTGAGGTGGGGCCTCCATGGATCAGACTTGTTTGTCCAGCACATCCCACAGATGCTCGATTGGATTGAGATCTGGGGAATTTGGAGGCCAAGTCAACACCTCAAACTCATTGTTGTGCTCCTCAAACCATTCCTGAACCATTCTTGCTTTGTGGCAGGGCGCATCATTCTGCTGAAAGAGACCACAGCCATCAGGGAATACTGTTTCCATGGGTGTACATGGTCTGCAACAATGCTTAGGTAGGTGGTACGTGTCAAAGTAACATCCACATGGATGGCAAGACCCAAGATTTCCCAGAAGAACATTGCCCAAAGCATCACACTGCATCTGCCAGCTTGCCTTCTTCCCATAGTGCATTCTGGTGCCATGTGTTCCCCAGGTAAGCGACGCACACGCACTCGGCCATCCACGTGATGTAAAAGAAAACATAATTCATCAGACCAGGTCACCTTCTTCCATTGCTCCGTGGTCCAGTTCTGATGCTCATGTGCCCATTGTTGGTGCTTTCGGCAGTGGACAGGGGTCAGCATAGGCACCCTGACTGGTCTGCAGCCATGCAGCCCCATACACAACAAACTGCGATGCACTGTGTATTCTGACACCTTTCTATCAGAACCAGCATTAACTTCTTCAGCAATATGAGCTACAGTAGCTCGTCTGTGTGATTGGACCACACAGGCCAGCCATCGCTCCCCACGTGCATCAATGAGCCTTGGCCGCCCATGACCCTGTCATCGGTTTACCACTGTTTCTTCCTTGGACCACTTTTGATAGATACTGACCACTGCAGAACAGGAACACTTCACAAGAGCTGCAGTTTTGGAGATGCTCTGACCCAGTCGTCTAGCCATCACAATTTGGCCCCTGTCAAATTTGCTCAAGTCCTTATGCTTGTTCATTTTTCCTGCTTCTAACACATCAACTTTGAGGATAAAATGTTCACTTGCTGCCTAATATATCCCACCCACTAACAGGTGCCGTGATGAGGAGATAATCAGTGTTATTCACTTCACCTGTCAGTGGTCATAAAGTTATGCCTGGTTTGTGTATATTCTTCATTTTAATATGAATAATTTTTAATATTAAAATTGTATCCTTAACCATTAAACCAATCACTGGTATGTTTAACAGGAATTGTAATGGAAATTATAGTACAACCTCTTCAACTGCCATTTTTTAGGGTGACATTTTACACAGTAATTCTTCTTTTGGTCTGTATCGAACTGCATAGCCTTCATGTTCTCTGGCATCAATGAGTATTGGCTGCCCAGAAACCTGTCAGAAGCTCATGGCTTGTACCTAATTGGACCATTGTCTGTGTATACTTAACATGGCTGTCCGGGAGCACCTCTTGCTGCTTTGAAAATATTTCAACCAAGTCATTTGGCCATGATAAATTTGCTCTTTGAAGGCAGTAAACACACAATTAGTAAATAAAATGGACTTAAATAAGAACAGGGACAGAACCAAAGGACAGTGTATTGTTAGTATATTTAAAGTGAAGTTGTGCTTAAACCAGGCTTTGATATATTGCTATTACTATAGATAGTCATCACTTTAGACTGAGTTGAGAATTCTAATGGCTTGTGGGGATGGGGCTGTTGCACAATACAGAAGTGAGGGACTGAATGCTATGGTACGTTTTTCCAGACAGTCGCAGAGTTAAGAGTGCATGTGAGAGGTAAAAAGAGTCATAAATTTGCAAATGCAGCATGGAGAGTCCTTTGATCAGAGGTGGTGCAATTCCTAAACCAGGCAGCGATTCAGTTGCTCAGGGTGGTCTCTATAGTGCCTCTGTAGAACACAGTCTGGATGGTGGGTAGAATATCAATTCTCCTTAGCTTTTGCAGAAAGATGCTGCTGGGCTTTCTTAGCTATGGAACTTTTTCCCAGGGTTCAGGTGAGGTTCTCCTCTAAGTGAACACCAAGAAACTTTGTGCTCATGAAGATCTTCATTGAGGAGTCGTTAATATTAAATGGATCAATATCACTCTGTGCTCTTCTGAATGCAACAACCTCCTTTGTCTTGTCCACAGTTTGATGCAAGCTGTTATATTTGTCTGCCAGACCACTTCTCTGTATGATGATGAACCCACCATGGTTGTCATCAGCAGATCTAATGATGTAGTTCAGGCTGTGCATTTCTGCACAGTTGTGAGTCAGTACATTGAACAGCAGTGGACTAAGTACCCTGCCCTGGGGGGCACCAGCACTCAGTGTGGTGGTGCAGAGGATGATGTTCCCAAGACTGACTGAGGTCTTCCAGTCAGGAAGTCCAAGATCATGTTGCCAAGGGAGGTGTTCAGGCCCAGCAAGCTCAGCTTTCCAAACAAATGCTAAGGAATGAGAATGCTGAACTGTCTATGAACAGTATTTTAATATGTGTCAGTATTTGTCCAGGTGTGTAAGAGCCAGATGGATTCATATGTGAAGTGGCTTGGGTGATATGAAAACTGCAGGGGTTCAGTTATGGGGCAGTGGGTTTTAGTGTGTCTCTTAAAGCACTTGATGATGGGCATAATCCAACAGGGCAGCAGTCATTGAGGCAGAATACTTGGGGCTTTTTTGGTGCAGGGACTAGGTGGTGACCTTGAAGCACTTTGAAACAAGGGCACTGCTCAGAGAAATTCTGTGAGAACATCTTCCAGCTGGTCTGTGCATTTTTAAGCACTTGACCAGGAATGTTGTCTGGTCCAACAGCCTTCAGTGACTTGACTGCACAGAATTTCTATGTCACCAATGGTCAGACACAACATCTGGTTGTTGAGCAGAGGGGTGGTCTTTCTTGCTGCCATGTTATTTTGCACTTTGAACTGTTGGTAAAAGTCATCCAGCACATCTGGTAGGAATGGTAGTTGGTGATGACCTGGATACCCTGCCACATGCTTAGCCCCCTGATAGCCTGTGACAGTTTGGCACTGGGGTCATATTGAATCATGGGTCTTAAGCAGAGTATAAAACTCAGAAGTCATCCACAGCTTCTATAGTGTGTAGTGATGGTCTTGGAGGCAATAACATCAATGATCTAGTTGATCCCATCACTGATGCTGAATTCTCCTCCAAGTTTACAGTGTCATCTTCAGTCATGGCTTCTTTAAACACGTCTTCATGCAGTCTCCTCAAAACAGTTCAGAGGAGCAGAGATCAAAGAGAATTTTGAAAGTTACGGGAAAAAACACAGTTTTTTGGACTTGCGGAGGCCACTGTGTGTTAATGCACCATGGTTTTGGGTACTTCTTTATGCACAGAGTAATCAGATTACTGCAAGAAACTGATTATAACATCATCTAACAATCTTATTACTAAATGTAGATACACTTTATCAATAATATGGGAAACCTCTGGGTTTACATGTCAGTCAGAAATCTAATTTTAAGGCTTATGACCTGTAGTGAAGCTGTTTACTTGCTAGTTATATTGACCTGATATTGGATATGTTTCATTTGATTAGAACCTTTTATACCTGCCTTAGCAAAGACCCGAGTTTATTTAGAGGTATTGACGTAGTTCATGTGAGTTCATGGTGACCAATGGATGTTATCACACTTGTCCCACATGCGCTTTATCACATGTGTAAGGTCAACTGCACACCATAATAATCCCAGCCCAAGTTCCACACCTATCATAGTGACACCAACCATTGTCACATGGAACACTTTAAACAGTCTCTCAGCTAAGTAATGATACTTATCACACTGTGGAACTTGGTACTTGTAGGAAACATGGCTAATTGAGAGCTGGTGTGTGCATATAACATGGGTAAACCAATGATTTGAGATGGATAAGGTGCTGCTCCAGTGTTATTTGGCACATTTTTATCATATAAGGTTTTATTCTAACCACAATTAACTAACTTATTTAAATATATACACCGATCAGCCATAACATTAAAACCACCTCCTTGTTTCTACACTCACTGTCCATTTTATCAGCTCCACTTACCATATAAAAGCACTTTGCAGTCATTACTGACTGTAGTCAATCTATTTCACCCCGTTCTTCAATGGTTAGGAGCAGCTCCACAGCACTGCTGGAGTTTTTAAATACCGTGTCCACTCACGGTCCACTCTTTTAGACACTCCTACCTAGTTGGTCCACCTTGTAGATGTAAAGTCAGTAATGATCGCTCATTTATTGCTGCTGTTTGAGTTGGTCATCTCTAGACCTTCATCAGTGGTCACAGGATACTGCCTATGGAGCGCTGTTGGCTGGATATATTTTTGATTGGTGAAGTATTCTCAGTCCAGCAGTGATGGTGAGGTGTTTACCTCCATACCAGCACAACACACGCCAACTACCTGCTCTGTGGTGGTCCTGGGAGGGTCCTGACCATTGAAGAACAGTATGAAAGGGGGCAAACAAAGCATGCAGAGAAACAAATGGACTACAGTCAGTAATTGTAGAATTACAAAGTGCTCCTATATGGTAAGTGAAGCTGATAAAATGGACAATGTGTGTAGAAACAAGGAGGTGGTTTTAATGTTATGGCTGATCAGTGTAGTTGTCCAATTAAAACATCGCTAATTCCAATCATTTTAAATTTAAATTATAATAATTTTAATTTTAATTTTTTTTATCTGTAACTAAATTATTAGAACAAGTACATTTTGTATCAGACACAACACACCTAATATTTGATTTTCAATTGCAATACATGTAGCTTAGTCTACTGGGTGTGTCAATGCAATGTGTTTGTTGTGTCTATTTACATTATTAGCATACTAAAACAGCCAACAAACAGGTTAATGGAATCAGTCCTATTATCAACAAGCTGTGAAGGGAGCTGAAAAGTGCATACACTCCAGTCCATAAGTAGGACAGACTGATACACTAAAATGACTAAAACCTTACTCTGAAAGAAGACAGACTTGTTTGTCAAAATGTCTGTTTTGAACCTCTCTCAACCATTTTACTCTCAACGTAAATACTGTTCCCAGAATCAATCACAAGCTTGTTTGAAGCAGTGTGTCACTGACTCAGGTGTGATGCCTTTTTTTCATTTGATGTGTTGTGTGTGAAATACTTGCACAATGGGAGATGAGCGCATAGTAAAAAAAGTAAAATAATAAAAATATGGATCTTGGTGAGCACAAGAACTTGTTGAGCAGTTTGGTTAGTGTTATTGTATTAGTTTTTCTTTAATACAAAAGGAAGTTCTGTCTTAGCTCCGGTGTGTTAACAAGTCCAGCAGAGTTACATTACGTTTAAAGGACACTTTTTTTGTATTAGATGGTGGTGCCCAGGCTTGGGCTCATCAGTCACTGCCTTAAATGTTAATGTCAGTGTTCCCATGCAGGTGACTAAAATATAAATGCCAACTGCAATAACAAGCCAGCTCCAGCTCCAACGTTGGACAGGTGAAGGTTTCCCTTCACATTTGCAGCATTTGGCAGACACTTATCAAAAAAGACTTACAATTATGACTGCATACAAGGGTCTTGCTCAGGGTCCCAACAGTGGGACTTAAACTGGCAGCCCTCTGATTACTAGTCTAGTAAATTATCCAGTGAGCTACCACTGCCCCTCAGTGTTATTATTTGTCAAAAGAAAATTAATCTGATTTCTACTTTTAATCTAAAAGTGATTAAAGCTATGCATTTGCTTAATAGTTAGTCATCAATACTTTATACTACTTGGCCAAAATAATATAGACATCCTATGTATTGGCTTTGGTATTTCAGCCACATCTAATTCTAATAAAATTTAGCATGCAGCCATTCAATATTTGTGGACAAACATTGGCATGGAATGTGCCCTACTGTACTCTGGAAGAAATACAGGTATACATGGGTGGCAGCCATGCTGTTGGATAACAAAAGAGTGCTAGTAGTACCTCAAAAGTAACTACGATCATGTAATAACTTTTGACCATTCCAAAAGAGTGGAAATGTTTTTAGCAAAGGGTGTAGAGGAAGAGATACAATGAGCATTAGGGTGCTTTCATCCTTACAATGTTATTGACAGTGGTTCATAAGCACAATGTTAAGCAGCAGACACTGGGGACAACACTACACAGTGGCTGAGAGTGAAAACGTGTCTAGCTGGTTGAAATCTGGAGACATGGAAGCAATTTGTCTGTAGTGATAAACCACACATCAAAATGTTTCCTGGAACAAATGCAAGTATACATGGATGACAACCATTCTATTCCAGTGTCTTTTGAGTTCCAACACCAGAAACACCTTATTCTACTTAATGAGGTACTGATTAAATCATCTCCTGGACGAAATATTAACAATAAAAGTATCAAAACCAGCGTGGCACGGTGGCTTGGTGGGTAGCACTGTCGCCTCACAGCAAGAAGATCCTGGGTTCGATCCCCAGGCGGCGTGGTTTGGGTCCTTTCTGTGCTGAGTTTGCATGTTCTCCCCGTGTCTGCATGGGTTTCCTCCGGGCGCTCCGGTTTCCTCCCACAGTCCAAAAACATGCAGGCAGGTTAATTGGAGACACTGAATTGCCCTATAGGTGAATGGGTGTGTGTATGTGTGTGTCTGCCCTGCGATTAACTGGCGCCCCGGGTGTTACTGTGTTCCTTGCGCCCATTGAAAAGCTGGGATAGGCTCCAGCAACTTAACAAACATATGATGACAAACTGACTTGCAAAAAATGCAGTTAGGAAAATTGCACAGTAAGAAAGGTTCAAAACAGGCTCCTAGGGCAGGGTTCTTTCTCTTAGGGTAACTCATGCAACTTAATAAAAAACCTGTTTTAGCTTGGCTTAACACCTAGTTGTCTAATGGTTAGACAGAGACCAGGAATGAACGACAGGTCACAGTGTCTTGCACCCACTGTGAAACTTGTTGGAAGATTATGATGATCGGGCTTTGCTTCAGTAAGGCTGAAATAGGGCAGATTTGTCTTTGTGAAGGACTCGTACAATATTATCCAGGAATGCTCAGACAATCAGACAAAGTTTATCAACTCTGAGGACTATTTTTTCCTCCAACTCTGCTTTTTTTCCAGCAAGACAATGCTCTATGCAATGCATCCATGTCGATCAAGCTGTGTATAGAGGACTCAATAGACTTTATTCTACTACAAACTGAAGTGAATTTTTACTGACAATAAATACATCATTTTATTTATACATATCGAGTATATTACACTAATAATCCAAATATCCTGTAGTCCAGCCAACTGGAATGGGCCTGTTGAGTTTGCTCTCGTAATATTTAAAGAAGAAAAAATATCACCTAAATTTGCCAATACCACATATGCTTGCTCCTATAGCTTTTAAATAATGCATCACCAGTGCAGTTATCTGCTAGTTCTGTACACTGGCATGAGTTCTAACTCCTTTTCATCACACAATGCTGCATGAAAGAAAATAAATTTTAATTATACTGGCCCATGAAAAGTCAATAACATTAATAAGAAACAAAAGACAGCTTTTGTAAATGATTGTTTGTAGAATACATGTTGCTTTTAGCCAGCTGAAGGTTTTGGATAATTGCTTTCACACATTACTAATATGGATTTCTAATCTCCTGACTCTTCTCATTGATTTCTATTCTTTCCTCCAACATATAAAAATCATTTTTATATTTTTTATTTTTAACCTGTCTGCATTTTTGGTTATATAAACAGATGTACAGTATTTCTGTGTTATTACTAATTTAGAACTTTCTGGTTACAGGGCTGTCTGCTTACTAGGGCTGAGGCAAAATTTTGTAGTTGTTGCTGACGGCAGCTTGTAAAGCACACATGTGGTTGGAGTAAAAGTATTGATAACATACAGTGTATCACAAAAGTGAGTACAACCCTCACATTTCTGCAAATATTTCATTATATCTTTTCATGGGACAACACTATAGACATGAAACTTGGATATAACTTAGAGTAGTCAGTGTACAACTTGTATAGCAGTGTAGATTTACTGTCTTCTGAAAATAACTCAACACACAGCCAGGTGTAAATGGGGAGCAGGGCTGTTAAATTTGGTGTTTTGGGTACAATTCTCTCATACTGGCCACTGGATATTCAACATGGCACCTCATGGCAAAGAACTCTCTGAGGATGTGAGAAATAGAATTGTTGCTCTCCACAAAGATGGCCTGGGCTATAAGAAGATTGCTAACACCCTGAAACTGAGCTACAGCATGGTGGCCAAGGTCATACAGCGATTTTCCAGGACGGGTTCCACTCGGAACAGGCTTCGCCAGGGTCGACCAAAGAAGTTGAGTCCACGTGTTCGGCGTCATATCCAGAGGTTGGCTTTAAAAAATAGACACATGAGTGCTGCCAGCATTGCTGCAGAGGTTGAAGACGTGGGAGGTGAGCCTGTCAGTGCTCAGACCATACGCCGCACACTGCATCAACTCGGTCTGCATGGTCGTCATCCCAGAAGGAAGCTGACGCACAAGAAAGCCCGCAAACAGTTTGCTGAAGACAAGCAGTCCAAGAACATGGATTACTGGAATGCCCTGTGGTCTGACGAGACCAAGATAAACTTGTTTGGCTCAGATGGTGTCCAGCATGTGTGGCGGCACCCTGGTGAGAAGTACCAAGACAACTCTATCTTGCCTACAGTCAAGCATGGTGGTGGTAGCATCATGGTCTTGGGCTGCATGAGTGTTGCTGGCACTGGGGAGCTGCAGTTCATTGAGGGAAACATGAATTTCAACATGTACTGTGACATTCTGAAACAGAGCATGATCCCCTCCCTTCGAAAACTGGGCCTCATGGCAGTTTTCCAACAGGATAACGACCCCAAACACAAGCTCCAAGATGACAACTGCCTTGCTGAGGAAGCTGAAGGTAAAGGTGATGGACTAAACCCAATTGAGCACCTGTGGCGCATCCTCAAGTGGAAGGTGGAGGAGTTCAAGGTGTCTAACATCCACCAGCTCCGTGATGTCATCATGGAGGAGTGGAAGAGGATTCCAGTAGCAACCTGTGCAGCTCTGGTGAATTCCATGCCCAGGAGGGTTAAGGCAGTGCTGGATAATAATGGTGGTCACACAAAATATTGACACTTTGGGCACAATTTGGACATGTTCACTGTGGGGTGTACTCACTTATGTTGCCAGCCATTTAGACATTAATGGCTGTGTGTTGAGTTATTTTCAGAAGACAGTAAATCTACACTGCTATACAAGTTGTACACTGACTACTCTACTAAGTTATATCCAAGTTTTATTTCTATAGTGTTGTCCCATGAAAAGATATAATAAAATATTTGCAGAAATGTGAGGGGTGTACTCACTTTTGTGATACACTGTATATATATATATATATATATATATAATTAACCTGCCTGCATGTTTTTGGACTGTGGGAGGAAACCCAGAGGAGACCCACCCAGACACGGGGAGAACATGCAAACTCTGCACAGAAAGAACCCATAGTAAATGAGTGCATAGTTGGCTGATAGTTGTGTTGATAGTGACTGTGGTTTGAGGGAAAAAAAATTGTGGCTTACATTTTGCGTACATATTCTATAAATATCGTATTTAAATTGACGTTTTTCACTGAATAAATACCCTTGTACTGGACGTGCATAACCTTGCTGGATCATATGTAACTTCACCTGAAAGCAAGGTGTGATAAGTATTATTCATTTTATTTAGTTTATTGCTTTGCCCTAATCAGGGGCTCCATAGTCCCCTCCCAAAAACACAGAGCAGAAAAATGTCCTGTATGTGGTAGAACTCTTAGAAGTTGCACTTCAAAACACTTATTCAAATCTTTTCAATTTCTAGCCCTTATTCTCTTCCGCCTGTGACCCAGAAATCAATTGGAAACCTTGGAGGACTTCTCATTTCATTAAATGTGCTCAGATTAATCGAGAAACTAAGAGGTAAGAGGCTTCTAGTGTGAGTTTGCATTAGTGTATCCTAATGTATTTTTTCAGCCCAGGAGGTGACATAGCATAGGAAGTAACAAATTCTCAGCCCCCACCTTTACTTCTGTGAGCAATGGCTGGGTGTAAAACTTTGTGTACACCAATCAGCCATAACATTAAAACCACCTCCTTGTTTCTACACTCACTGTCCATTTTATCAGCTCCACTTACCATATAGAAGCACTTTGTAGTTCTACAATTACTGACTGTAATCAGTACATGCTTTGTTAGCCCCCTTTCATGCTGTTCTTTAATGGTCATTACCCCTACAGGGCCACTACAGAGCAGGTATTATTTGGTGGTGGCTCATTCTCAGCTCTGCAGTGATACTGACATGGTGGTGGAGTGTTAGTGGGTGTAGTGCTGGTATGAGTGGGTCAGACACTTTAATGCTGATGGAGTTTGTAAACAACTCACTGTCACTGCTGGACTGAGAATAGTCCACTAACCAAAAATATCCAGCCAACAGCACCCTGTGGGCAGCGTCCAGTGACCACTGATGAAGGTTTAGTAGATGACCAACTGAAACAGCAGCAATAGATGAGCGATCGTCTCTGACTTTACATCAACAAGGTGGACTGACTAGGTAAGAGTGTCTAATAGAGTGGACAGTGAGTGGACACGGTATTTAAAAACTCCAGCAGCGCTGCTGTGTCTTATCCACTCATACCAGCACAACACACACTAACACACCACCACCATGTCTTCATTGTCACTGCAGTGCTGAGAATGATCCACCACCTAAATAATACCTACTCTGTGGGGGTCCTGACCATTAAAGAACAGGGAGAAAACAGGCTAAAAAAAGTATGTAGAGAAAAATATATATTGCATATATATATATGCAAAGGATTGAAAAAAGACATCCCAAGCAGTGGTCCAAAATAAAAGAGCTTAAATCAATGTGATCCTCTTTTATATTGACAACAAGTCTTACAAAGATCAATTTTCACTTTGAAAATACAAAAGGGAAATCTGTTTTATTCTTCTCTTTAAAAACCCCATGACGACTTCACCAATTATAAAAAAAAAAATAATGTGCTGCAGAAATATTGAACTCTTAAAATGGAAAAAAAAGATTAAATAAATAAATAAATAAATAAACACAGTTTAATGCACATTGGAAAATGCAGTATTTCTCCAGAAAGTCAAACTGTCATCTATATATTAATACTATGTTAAGGGGTTTCTGGTAGATTTATTTATTATTATTATTTATTATCATTATCATTATTTTTCTTTATTTTCTAGATTAGGACTATAGCTTTAAGCATTGTGCAGTTTGAGACAATCTCAATGGCCCACCTGCCATGGATGTCGAGGGTTTGTTCCTGTGAAGGCAAGTGTTGCCACCTGAGTTTAACCACATTCACTGGTGCCAGCATAGGCTTAGTCCTGTGGGGCAAATGTTTCATTTCTTTTCTTGTCAGTTGTGTACAATATAATGTCCTCTAATCTACTTATACGCCTCTCTGTTCTATTGGCTCTCCGCTTTGGGGTGTAGATTTTACTTGGCTTTTTTTGTTTCTTTCATTTATTTATGTTTGGCCACCCTTTATTTTGTTGCTTCATTGTGTTTGTGGCTGCAGTATGTTTTGCCCCGGTTTAGAATCCTGCATTTTAGATTAATCTCTTCTAGTCTCGCTTTTAAAGGACAACACCTGCCACCTTATAGATGAGGCATACCCAGCCCTGTTACATAGAAAGACTTGAAGATTAACATAATGCTTTGCTGTTTGAAGGTAATGTGCTTTTAAAACTGGCTTTTAAGAATGTAGCCTTGTGAAGTTCTAGCACTAACTCATCAGCATTCAGAAGTGCTTTGAATTCAGAAAAGCGTATTTAGAACTCTGGAACTTTCTGTAAAACTTTATTTTGTAAAAAATAGTTGCCATACCCCAGGCACATAATGCCAAGTTCACACTACTCGACTTTCCAAGTCATCAGGTCGCTGTACAGTTCACACTACACAACTGGATCTCTTGTAATCGGGAGTCTTTCATGTCAGTGTGGTTTCCACTACACGATCCATCACCAACTGGAATCGCAGGCTTCTCTGGTCTTCCAAACTATGTTTTTTTTTTTTTTTTTTTTCCCTCTTTTTTCCCCCAATTTTTATTTCCCAGTCTAGTCGTGTCCAATTACCCTGAATGCATCCTCTATACTGATTCGACCCTTCACTGCTGACTGAGGACGCCTCTCAACTGACTTGCGCCCCCTCCGGTACGCACAGTCAGTACAGAGAGTGCATTTTTCACCTGCACAAGTCCAGTTCATACACTTGATGGGCACTGTGCATGGAGGGCCACACCCCCATCGGCATTATCCCTCAGCCCTGTGCAGGCGCCATCAGTCAGCCAGCAGGGGCCGCAGTCGCACCAGTTATGAGAACCTATGATCCGACTTTCTTACCCTCTAACCCTGAACAACAGCCAATCGTTGTTCATACAGCCACCCAGCCTAGTTGGAAAGGCAGAGCTGAGATTCTATACGATGTATTCGAAACCCCTCTGGTGAGCTAGCATACTTTACCGCTGCGCCACCTGAGCGGCTCCAAACTATGTTTTGCCACGAAAACACATGCGAGAAGTGACGAAAGGTTTAATGATACCATGTCCAAAAATGCACGTCAAGAGGTAGTGAGCAATTAAAGTTTGTGTGCTGATGTGCAGAGTAAAAACAAGTAGGAAAAAAAAAAAAATATTTGAGTGGATTGGGCTACACGAACAGCATGGATTACTCTGTAGTGAGTTGGAGGTTAATAAATGTTTTTTGCAATGCATTGTTGGTGGTATGTTTTGTAGAGAACGATAAGGTCAGAAATACTGTAAAACTTGTGTGTGCGCCGATGTGTTCTGATAGAAACTATATTATGCCCCTGTCCCACCTTTTTACAACGCCTCCCCTGCGTTTGCCCTCACACAGTATCTTGCGTTCTCATTAGCTGTTCAACATCTCTTAAGTCGAGCCGCTCGGATCGAGTTGTTGAGCAGTTCACACATAGCAATTGAGAGCCGAGTTTTGATCGCAGAGGGGAACGCAAAGGTGCTCCCAAGCCTGCAAAATTAGTGCCGACCAGTCGGCAAGCGACAGGGCAAAAATCGTGTAGTGTGAACTAGGCATAACATAAGCTAGTCTGGATGTACAGTTACTATTAGATTACACTGGATGTGCATGAATTATTAGATTAGATTCAATATCATAGCATGTGTCTAACATCTGAAAGTATGCATAGAAAACAGCAGTTAGGTATTGCAGGTAGTTGAAGATTTCTCTTTACTAGACATGCTCAATATTAATTAATTTATTCAATAAGTCATACCATCATTAATTCACTCAGCCCTGACTGGACTGCTAATCACTGCTGCTCGAAATTATTACCATAATATAATTTACATGACCACCTTATTTTACAGTGAGGATGGTGGTACTTGGCTCTTGTCATTTTATTTATATCACATGTAAACTAAAACTTGCACTTTAAACCACAAGACTTCTTGGCACTTTTTTTGTTTTGTCCTCCAAGTGATTTCTTTTGCTAACAAAATGATTTCTTTCTCCCTAGCATGGGTTCTTTCTAACACTTTGGATAGGGTTTATCCATTAACATGCTACTTTTTCATGTTGGTCTCAACCAAGGCTTTATTATTATTTGTAGTTATGTGTATGTGTTATTTCTTATGCATGTGTAAATTGAGTGAGTTGACAAGGTAATATGTCACAACATCAATTCTTCATGAAGCTTTGGCCATCCACCCTCAGACATAGCCAATAATTTCTGTGTAGGCACCTGGCCAGCCGATAACACCTGCTGAATTTCAAACCCAATTCTCACCAGAAATGAGTTAGCGTAATAGACTGCTACACCACTTGTGCTGCATGAAGGCTAAATATGCTTTACCAAACTCTAACACATTTTTGAAAATGATGTTTTTAATACTTGTTAAATGTTGATATAAATGTGTATATGCAAAAGACTTTACCCTGGACTGAGCATGTATGGTACATCAAACTGGCAAAGTGTGTCTTATAAGACAGAATATTTGGGCACACTACTTAAACAGCGTAGCTTCGCTTACTAAGCTAACACAGTTAGCCTCAGGCCATTCAGACCAATAGGCTGAGGCAACTGCTAGCATGCCAGCTAACATCTTCCTCTGTGTACCGAAAATGGTTAAATTGTCACTGACCAGTACAAGTTACACTTGTACACCTTAAAAAATTAAAAATCAATGAGAATTTATTTACATTTAAAAAGAACTCATTTATTTTTTCACAATAGTCCGCCATATTTGTAATTTTATTTGAGAAAAAAAGTGCCGCGCTGAATTCTGGGATTGCCTTCACCACTGAGGAAGCATCGGATGCGCACTCATTGTTGTCAGTTTTATCGCTTCGAATTAAGGCACCTTAGTAGGCAGCATTTTAAGGTATCTAAGAATTCCGACAACCTACTTCTCGTGAGGGTGCGTAGGATGCCGTAAAATGCTGTCCATGTAGAGAGCTCACTAGCATTTCAGACAGACCCAGTGTGTTTACTCATGAAAGATCAGATGGTGGCTCGACCATCCACACACTTTATTTACTTTATTCTATGTTTTTGAGGCAAACCTGTAACAACATGAAGGATCAGTGTTTTAAGTTAAAGGCTGCTGCTGTGAGTTGCTCCAGCTGCCATTCAGGCCCGAGGCTTACAGCCCTGCTAGAGTCTAGTGAATGCTTCCTGTCCAAATTGATGCCTTCATGCCCTTTCAGTTCGTAGCTAGAGAGAAGTCTGATTTACACAGGTGAACTCTCAAGCTGCTATGAATTGTGATGGGCTGCTCAGTTCAGGTTTGTCCAATTTCCCTTTCCTACTCTTGATTTTGCACTAGCATTCATTGAGACTGGTTGCTGTATTTTTGATGCATAAGCATTCTCTGCTCTTCCTTTACCTATGGTAGTGTTTTACTGGCTTTAAAAAGAACCCTGGACATTGTTATTTACTACAAGTTTTAAAACTGTTTTCAAGATTTCACAGGTGTATGGTTACTGGAAGCAAAAGTGTGTCAGAATGATTTATCTGTAGGTCCTGAGTGCTAGCGATGATGAATGGAGGAGGGCACTTGGTGGAAGCCCTACATAAGTACCTCCATGTAGTGTGAATGGGATTACGGAGAGGGATCTGATAACCCACAATATCACTTCCACTTCCAATAAATCATAATACCATCTATAGCTTGTGGAGGAAAAACAACAAAGGATAAAGGATAGTTCATATATATTTATGTAATAGTTTTTTTTTAACAGCTATTAAACTACATTTAATAAAATTAAAAATATTATATTAGTCTTTATTGGACATTGTATTGGGCTTTGTTTGGACTTTTAAAGAAGATGCTTAAAATTGAGTTTTACAATGTTGCAGTTTTACATTCATTTTAATACAAGTTGCCAAAATTTTCTCATTACATATTTTTAGTGTGACAACTTGTGCAAGCCACCTTTGTATAAGGGTTCAAAGTAGCTGATGCAACACACATCCTAACAATGTGTTTGTTCGGACTCCCTCTGGGTACTCTGGGGTTTACCCACGTTTCAAAGACTTCCATGGATGGGTTGTCTAGTCTAAATCCTCCTTAGTTGTCAATAACTGAGACATCATGGAAAATGCAAAAAATAAAAAACACAGAGTTTCTTACATTTAATTTGACTTTTATTCCATTGCAGACAATAATAATAATAATAATACATTTTATTTATATAGCGCTTTTCAAGATACTCAAAGACGCTTTACATAAGACAAATAATCAAAACAAATACGTACATACACCATACAAATCATAGTACAAAATCAAAATAGTACATCAACATCAAGAATAATTAAGATAAAAACAAAGAGAGCAGCATAAGACAAGATGAACCTGAGATATTTCATGTTTTATCTGCCCAACTTCATTTCATTTATTAACCCTTGTATTATGGTGAGAAAAAAATACATTGATTATGTTGCGGGTCATTTTTACCCGTATTGTGTAAATCCACTCAACACAGTCAAAAATGAAGTTAAACCAATAAGAACTTTATTTTAAATTATACAAACATTTAGAAGAAACGAGAAGAAGAGATATATAATTTCAACTCTATATTAAATAACTCAATTTCAATTTAAGAAGACACAAACTGAAAATAACTGATTTAAATTTTTCCCTCTTCACAAACCCTTTCTTTGGGTTTTCAATGTTCAACATTTTCAGTGTTCCCCACATGATGGACAGAATGTGACTGTGTGCTTTCTGCAGATGTATTTCTTACACCTCACACAGCAGGTACTTGTTTTACTGTCATCTCGGGAGGGACAGACTTGACATCTTTTGCGTTTCTTTGCACCTACTGTATATCCAAAGGATCCATTGTTGGTTGGTCAGATGCCCTGCCCTGGACTTTTGCGATGACAGCTGCAGCTGCTGGGGATCGAGCTGGCCTGGCCCGGTTCTGGATCTTGGGAGTGACGAGTGCTTTGCCTAGTTCTTCCAGGAAAAGTCGACGTCGGTAGAGTTTGCTGGCATTCCACTGCTGGTTGATCTCAATCCACAGCACATAGGCATTGTAAGCAGACACGTCCACAATGTTGTAGAAAACCACCAAGGGCCAACGGGCAGTCTTGCGCTGGCAGCTATATGTTGCTATGACTTTGTCAAGATTGTCAACTCCTCCTTTGGTGGAGTTGTAATCCAGGATCATTTGTGGCTTCATGTCCCCTCTCGTGCTCAGAGATGCATCTTTGTGCATTGTGCTCATCACAAGAACATTCTTGTTTCTCTTTGGGCAGTAAGAAACAAGTGTTGTTTTCTCTGTGAAAAAAAATTTTGAGGAATGCAGAGGTCTTCCTTGCATCTTCAGAATCTCACTGGGAAGTTCTGGCTTATTTTTTCTGACTGTTCCCAACATAGTCAGCTTTCTCTCCTGAAGTTCATCTACAAGACGGTAGGATGTAAAGAAGTTGTCACATGTGATGTTATGACCTTGCAGCCCTTCAGTCATCTCCAATACCACACGCATTCCCTGATTCTTTTCAGGTGCTCCTCCAGGTGGCTTTCCAGTATATACTTGCAGGTTCCATGCATAACTGGATTTTGCATCACAGGCTGCCCATATTTTAATGCCATATTTCGCAGGCTTGTTTGGCATATACTGTCGGAAAGGACAGCGTCCTCTGAATGGTACGAGGCGCTCATCCACAGTAACATGGGGGCCAGGATTATACAATAAAGGCAGGATTTCGACCCATTTATCCCAAACATCTCTGATCGCTGCAAGTTTGTCTCTCTCGCGACGACCAGCTCTGGTGTCACGATTGTCAAATCGGATCACACGAGAGATCATGTGAAACGTCTCCAAAGACATTGTTGCTCGGAAGATTGGCCTTCCATTCTCTTCATTCCATAAACTTGCAGTTGCTTCACCCTTTGACCTGTATACTCCAGCTAATACCAGAATTCCAATGTAAGCATGCAAGTCAGTTGGATCCAGTGGCTTCCATTTTTCTTGAAAGACACGCCTCCCCTCCAAGTTGTTCATGTCGAGGATTATCTTCTCTATGGGTGGGGATATGAAGAGCTGAAATGCTGATTCAATATCATCAATTCTTGTGACAGCAAATCTTGTCGGACCAGGCGTCATTTTGATGACATTAGAAGATGACAATCTGCCTCGGCTTTGGTGTGGTGTTGTTGACCATTTTATTTTACCATCTTTAGATGTCCATGTCCCCTCTGTGGATGACGATTGTTGCGTGTCTTGGTTTCCATCTGATGAAGGGACACCGACAGACTCGTCCTCTGAATCCTCCTCATCATGGGAAAATTGACAATCCTGATCATCAATAGCATTGTCCTCTGGCTCTGAAGGATCCTCCGTCTCTGAAATCTCTTCCTCTACATCACTATCCCAGTTCATAAGCTGCGATAAAACTTCTTCAGCTGTAAATTGTTTGGAGCTCATTTTGGTGTATTTCTCAAAGAAAGGGCATGGAAACAGTGACAATGACAGGGGAGATTAAGTCCCTCTTCCACACACACACACACCTGGTTCTGAATGGCTATTCAGAGGCAGTCAAAATAAAAAATATCAAAGAGACATGTTTATTTAGGATTTGAACAGCTTGTTTTTGTCTGGGTCAAAATGACCTACAACATCATCTTTGTATACAAACTCTGTGCAGACACTCCACGACACATCAAAGTGTCCAGATTTTACACAGCAGTTCATGACCCTAGATGAGAAAAACTCATAAAATATCTTGGAAAAAAAGTAAGGATAACCTGCACTTTGGTCAACTCAAAAATTGAAATGGGTCAAATTGACCCGAAACATAATACAAGGGTTAATAAACATCCTTTCCTGTATTTCAGGCTTGCAACAAGCATTTACCACTTTGTAATGTTGCCATTCCTTTTCACCACACTTAAAAGAAATTTTGGCACCGAGGATACCAAGTGATTTAGTGTTTCAGCTTTTATTTTGTCTGTTTCTTCCTGTAAACAGGATATCACCTATTGTTCAGTGGCAGTTCTTGATGCAGTGCAGTCTGAGGGATCACAGGCATTCAGCTTAAGCTTGTACCCTTGGTCTTTACGCACTGAAATTCCTCCCGATTTCTTGAATTGTTTAATGATATTATGAACTGTAGAGGGAGAAATATGCAAATCCTTTCAATCTTTCTTTGAGGTTAATTGTTTTTAAACATTTCAAACATTTTCTCACGCAGTTGTTGACAAACTGGAGATCCTCTGATCATCTTTGCTCATCAAAGACTCAGCCTTTCAAGGATGCTGCTTTTGTACCAAACCATGATTACAATCATCTGTTGACATCACCTGCTTGGAATCACATCATTATTTAGTTTTTTTCAACTCATTACTAGCCCTAAATTGCCCCCATCCCAACTTTTTCATGCCTGAAATGCAGAAATAGAGGTATATTAACAAATGAAATGAAGTTGAGCAGACAAAACATGAAATATCTTGGGTTCAAACTGTATGCAATCAAATTAAAGTCAAGGTAAGGTACACAGCATTTTTTTTTGGCAAAATGTGGTCTGGCTGTGTGCTAAGGACCTTGGTAAGAGCCTTGCATTTGATCTCTGTCCTTGAGGACTTTTCCATTCCCTTTACATTATTATTATTAATATTTGTTCCTTTTGTGCGAGTGCATTTTAATATATTCAATTCCTATTCTTTGGCAACCTCTGTCACCTCTGGCACAACACCCTTGCTTTCGACATCTTTTAGGTGGCCCAGTGGCAAATTTATACACTTTTTGGCCAGACAGTAGGTGTCGTTGTTGCAGTGGCTTGTAGGTGATTTTTCCCTCTCAGACAAGGCAAACAGTGTTTAATAGCCTGACCACGGCTGGTGGCACCACTGAGACTCAAACGCAGGTCTCTGGGTAACAGGGTAGCTTATTAAACTGCTGCACCATCCAAGAGCCCATATGTTTGTTGGATTTTCTTAGAGTAATCAGATTTGCTTTCACCTACAAAAACATTCAGAAAAGGGCCTGCCTATCTAATTTGCCCTAAGTTATAAGTTATTTAGTAAGTGAATATGTTATTACCAGGCAGCCAGCGTTTGAATGACTACAAACATGCTCATTGCAATGTGCATTAAAGCTAAATTATACCAGTGTGGTTAGCAGTCAGTTGGGATTCTTGGTAAAATAGTTAAACTGTTTGTCTGTTATACCACATGCATGTCAAACTGTTTGTAGCATCCGTATTTAATTGAAAAGGTAAATAAAAAAAAAAGGAAATGTTTTTAATTAAGATTTAATTATGGTGTATCGAACAGTGATATTACTGCAGAGCTTTGGGCTCTGCCTCACTGAAGGGATTTACTAACATAATACAGAAACTCCACCCAGTTCTAGTGCTGCAGTACTGCTTTTCACAACAGTACTGCAACAGATCCACTGTGGGTTTTTAGTTGCAGTGGAGTTGCTTTAACCTCAGGCTGGGATATTTAGCATATCAAAGCATGTCTGCTTTTTTGTCAATACTGCAATATGTACAGGACATGCAGAGGATTAAAATTAAGTTACTCTCAGACCCATGGTGCAGCAATAAACATTAAATAAACACTAAACGTAAAATATATGAAAAATATATGAATTAAATAAACAAACTAAGTGCAAAAATATCTGAACTGAGTAGAACACTGGATGATATATATGGTGGTGTGTTAGTGTGTGTTGTGCTGATATGAGTGGATCAGTTTGGGCATCGGGAAGGGTGTTGCCATTGCTGCGGATTATGGAGCCAAGGTATTTAAATTTTGTGGTCTTCTCCAGGTCGTCGCCACCGATGCTGATGGTGCCATCGGTCTGGGGGCCGCATTCCATGTACTCTGTCTTCTTGGTGTTGAGGCACATACCATAATCATCCAGATGGGTCTTCCATTGCTGGATTTGGCGTTGTACATCCCCACGAGTCTCACTTGCAAGGAAGATGTCGTCGGCGTAGAGGAGCGACCATGGGTGGGGGGCTTGCAGATCGGCGGTGACCGTGTCCATGCACAGAATGAACAGGAGTGGCGAGAGGGCTGAGCCTTGGTGAACACCTACAGTGGTGGGGAAGGGCGGTGAGATTCTATTATTTTTATCATTATTCATCATTTTCCTGACTACTAAAAATCTGATGACCAAACTTTTATGACTTTTATGACACAACTAAAAATTTTCTTTTACTTAATTCAGATAAAACTGAGGTTTTACTTGTTGGCTCTAAAGCTGCAAGAGACAAGTTGTCTAACCTGGTGCTAAACTTAAACACGTTCTCTGTTACTCCCAGCCCAGATGTAAAAAACTTAGGTGTCACAATAGATTCAGATCTCTCATTTGGTACACACGTTAATAATATTACTAGAGTTGCTTTCTATCATTTGCGTAACATTTCTAAAATAAGAAATATACTATCTGTTAATGACACCGAAAAACTGATCCATGCGTTTATAACTTCTCGGTTAGATTATTGTAATGCTCTTCTAACAGGATGCTCTGGTAGATCCTTAAACAAACTCCAGTTAGTTCAAAATGCAGCAGCTCGAGTGCTAACTAGAACTAAAAAATTTGACCATATTACTCCTGTTCTATCGTCTCTACACTGGCTGCCAGTTAAATTTTGCATTGATTACAAAATACTTTTACTAACTTATAAAGCGCTACATGGTCTGGCTCCACAGTATCTGAGTGAGTTTATTAATTACTACAACCCAGCACGTCCACTTCGTTCACAAGATGCAGGGTTACTTATAGTTCCTAGAATTAAAAAGATCACGGCTGGTGGAAGAGCATTTTCTTACAAAGCTCCACAACTTTGGAATAATCTTCCTGCCTCTGTTCGGGATTCGGACACAAATGTCTCAATGTTTAAGTCTAGACTGAAAACATATTTATTTTCTCAGGCTTTTGATTAGTATAGACAAAGGCGCAGAGCTTGGGGGTTCTTGGTCATAGAAACTTGTGGTGATCAGGGATGTTGGGTTGCTGTCGTCCTGCCTCTCTTGTCCGATCACTCAGGTTTGATGACGGTGGGGAGATGGGCGCTGATGTCCTGTGAAAGCCTTCATGACCTTGTTACCTGCTTGCTCTCCCTTTTAGTTATGCTGTAATAATTAGGGCTGCCGGAGTCTAAAACTCTCTGTAAAACTGTTTGTCAACTAGCATTGTACATTATTAACTACATTCTCTGTTGTTTTACCCTGAGGGCATTCTGATGGAAACCTGTTTACCCGCCGAGGTTAAGGATTAAAGTCGAGACTACCGGGAGAACGATGCTGCTCCTGTCAGATGTGACGGGTCTAGAGTAATTGCAACGACAAGAAATCACTACAGACTTTATTGAAGACTAGAGCGGATAACAACTCTATTATTATTTAATTGTTTATTTATCTATTAATTACCAGTTATGACTTTTAGATCATTTAATTCTGTGTTTGTATGATTTGTGTAAATCGTGTATTTATTTAAAGTATCCTCCAGGCCACCCAAGAAGGATGGGCCCTGCTGAGTCTGGTTCCTCTCAAGGTTTCTTCCTGTAATTTTCAGGGAGTTTTTCCTTGCCACAGTCGCCCTCGGCTTGCTCAACAGGGGTTTTTGTATCTGTTGGTCCTGGATTTTGTAAAGTTGCTTTGAGACAATGTATATTGTAAAAAGTGCTATATAAATAAAGTTGACTTGACTTGACTTGACTTAAAAACTGCACTTCAATGACCACTCCTAATTTCAACTGCATCTCTAGTATTACTGTGACTTTAGAATGAAAGGAGGTTAAAATCTGTGTTTAATAATAGGGAAGTTAAACAAAAAGACAACATAACATGTATATAGACAACGCTTTATTTCTGACAGCAAATCTTGTGGTTCATCATAACGTTTCTTGCCCGAAGACATTAAATTCTGTTGACTTTCAATAGGCTGCACATGAGTAATTAGGCCATCAGGCACCTGCGCAGATCAAATGAACCAATCAGTACCTTCAGCATTTAAATAGACCTTCTTGTCATTATGATAAATTGTTGATATAAAAATAAGTTTGCATGCAGTGAATTTGAGTTTTGACTGAACAGCTCAAGGGCAGGTGGGGTCGTCAGCCAAAGACTTGAGGAAATCAACTTGTGTCATTAGTTTGGTAAAGCAGGTACTTTATGAAGCATGTGGTTGAAATAAATGTACAACTTTTCACTGTGTCATTTTAAAGTTTAATTTACGTGTGTGTGTGTGTTCGCAAAGCTATTAATCTGGGGACATTGACCTGTTTACACACCAATAAGGTGGGGACTTGTAACATGGTGGGGACCTAAAATCGAGTCCCCACAAAACTAAGCATTGTAACATGTATATCTGAGTGAGATAGACCCGCCCACCAAATTTTTGAGTAGTCCCCAAAATTTACACATACATGGGAATAGTGTGTGTGAGTGTGTGTGGGATTTTGATTTAGATGTGTACACGCCCACTCTGGCCAAAGACTGTAAACGAATCTCGCTTACACACTTGATGACGTAGTAAAGCAATTCTTAACTCGGATTGGTTGAAACGGCGCAGATTATCCTAAACTCTGATTGGTTGAAACGGCGCAGATTATCCTAAACTCTGATTGGTTGAAACGGCGCAGATGATCCTAAACTCTGATTGGTTGAAGTGGTAAAAATGACTGGGACCTTTAATTAGGAAACCTGTTGCGGCTTTAATTCAGTAAATTAGCATAGCACCCGAAGATAATGTGAGTTAACTTTCTACATTCAATAAAATGTTATAAATGTTATACCAGTAAAATGTTATTAAGTAAACTGTGTTAAAGAAAAAAGTCCTTATAGTTCTGTAATCTTAAAATTATTGTTTTCATGGCAATATTTTAGCAAGTTAGCTAATTAGCTAGTGTCGGACTTCACTAAAGTTTATACTAGAATATAGAGGACAGCGGATTCATTCAGAGGAAAGTAAAAGAAGACAACGAATTTACCACAACAAAGGATTTATGTTCGAATTCATCTGGCACGGAAAATTCTACACGTAAGTATGCATTTATAATTCTTTTATTCATGTGTTTGGTCTGTATGGTTTCAGGTGTTACGTTTTTAAATGTCCGGAAAATTCTTTAAATCGCTGCGCTTCTTTAACAGACAGTTTAAGAAGAAATCTGGTGGATTTAAAAGATTTTAAACCTGTAACTCATTTACAGTGTGAGAAATCTAACTTATATATCGCAGTATAGGTGTTTACAGCGCAATGTTTACAGGCGATTCACCGAATCTCTGTTTTTATCAAAAAGAAATGATTTGGTTAGCCTTTATTATGTGACTTTTTAGTCTTGTTAAGTATTTTTGTATAGCTGTGTATATGTGTATAGCTTTTATCTGACTCCTGATTTTGTTGGGCAACTCATGTTAGTGCTCCAGAGCATCCTTACCTTTCACTGTATCAGGAACACCTGCACATTCACATGCAATGTATAGACAAACGTATTGGGACACCCTTTCTAATGTGAAAGTCATGTGTTTAAGACACAACAACTGCTAACGTGTATTAAATTATTATATAATGAAAATTATGTTTTTTAAATTTCCAGCAACAGTTTAGGGAAGGTCATTTCATGTTCCAGCATGACTGTGTATATGCAGTATATACCCTGTGCACAAAGAAGTCCTCTGACCTCAGCCCCACTGAACAGCTTTGGTATGAACTGGAGCATCAGTTGAGGCTTTCTTGACCAACATCAGTGCTCTTTTGACTGAATAGGCACAAATTCTCATAGACATATTTTGAACTGTGGTTCTTAGAAAAGTGGTGGCTGCTATATCTAAAAGGATCACAGATATAGGCCACTGTTTTAATTTAATTTTCATGGAATGTTCAACCAACTCATGGTCAGGTGTACAAATACTTTTCGCTTTATAGTTTGGTATCAGTCATGTGGCAACAGCCCAGTGCATACAGGTGTTTCTATAAAAGTGATTCAGCAGGTGAAACATGAAACATACCTACATAGCTTTAGTACCATTTTGATTCTCTAACTCTGTTAATCTCCTGTATAACAACTCAGGACATGCATGGCAAACAGTTTGCTTTGTAGTTATTCTTTAGTTTACTTATTTCTATTTAACAAACTATTGTGCTCCTTAACTAAATGCATGATCATCTTTAGTAATTCTGTATAGTTTAGAAGAATTTATATAATGTTTAGTTTTATTCCTAATTAGTTCTTAATTGTACAACAAAAATATAATTTTCTGTCACTTAATAACTGTCTGTTCGTTCAACTTCAGTATTAATGCTGCAAGGGAGGATGGCATTCTTGGCAGACTGGTTAACGATGACCACATTAACCCCAACTGCAAAATGAAGAGAATCATTGTGGAAGGAAGACCCCATTTGTGCCTTTTTGCTTTACGAGACACACCACCCGGAGAGGAGATCACATATAATTATGGAGATGCTGATTGTCCCTGGAGGAGTAAAGTAAGGGTGTTACTTCTTGTAACAATAGTGAATATTTAGATGCAAAATGGTGAATGTAGTTTTACCACATCACTTAGGTCATGCAAATTGAACGTTGGGATTATTAAACAATATACTGAGTTTATGTAGACTGTCTTGGGATAATCATAGCAGTGTCAGTTATTTACTACATGGCACTGCATGGCACATACTACATGATGTTTTACTACCAGGTTTTCCCTTATTCTTTTCAGTTTATTAGTGACCGTTTTGCTTATTTTAGGTGACAAAAAGTGGCGTGGAAGTCGACACTGAGTGTCTGAAGTCAGAACGTGCGTCTGAGGATAATCCCCATTGCACCCAGCACTTACAGGATGAGCCAACTTTCTCCAAAAAGGTACCAACATGCTTTTTACATGTATTTTTAACAACGTCAGGTCCCCACATTGTTTTAACCTGAAAACTTTACACTAAGTCCCCACAAGATGCTTACTTTAAATATTAGAGTTTTTATTCTAAAACACTTTCCTTTTTTATTGTGTATGAACCTAAAATACTTTCTACAGTTATAAATTATCCTGCTTAGTGTTACTATGCCAACATACAGTGGGTACGGAAAGTATTCAGACCCCTTTAAATTTTTCACTGTTTGTTTCATTGCAGCCAATTGGTAAGATCAAAAAAGATCAAAACATTCTTTTTTTTGCTCATTAATGTACACTCTGCACCCCATCTTGACAGAAAAAAAACAGAAATGTAGATATTTTTGCTAATTTATTAAACAAGAAAAACGTAAATATCACATGGTCATAAGTATTCAGACCCTTTGCTCAGTATTGAGTAGAGGCACCCTTTTGAGCTAGTACAGCCATGAGTCTTCTTGGGAATGATGCAACAAGTTTTTCACACCTGGATTTGGGGATCCTCTGCCATTCTTCCTTGCAGATCCTCTCCAGTTCCCTCAGGATGGATGGTGAACGTTGGTGGACAGCCATTTTCAAGTCTCTCCAGAGATGCTCAATTGGGTTTAGGTCAGGGCTCTGGCTGGGCCAGTGAAGAATGGTCACAGAGTTGTTCTGAAGCCACTGCTTTGTTATTTTAGCTGTGTGCTTAGGGTCATTGTCTTATTGGAAGGTGAACCTTCGGCCCAGTCTGAGGTCCAGAGCACTCTGGAAGAAGTTTTCCTTCAGGATATCTCTGTACTTGGCCGCATTCATCTTTCCTTCAATTGCAACCAGTCGTCCTGTCCCTGCAGCTGAAAAACACCCCCATAGCATGATGCTGCCACCACCATGTTTCACTGTTGGGATTGTATTTGGCAGGTGATGAGCAGTGCCTGGTTTTCTCCACACATACCGCTTAGAATTCACACCAAATAAGTCAATCTTTGTCTCATCAGACCATAGAATCTTCTTTCTCATAGTCTGGGAGTCCATCATGTGTTTTTTTGCAAACTGTATGCGAGCTTTCATATGTCTTGCACTGAGGAGAGGCTTCCGTCGGCACACTCTGCCATAAAGCCCCGACTGGTGGAGGGCTGCAGTGATAGTTGACTTTGTGGAACTTTCTCCCATCTCCCTACTGCATCTGTGGCTCTCCCGGAGAATGTCCTGTTTCTCAGTAGCAGGTACAGATAGAGAAGAGCCTAGATTAATACTGCCTTCCACAACAGGATACCTAAAACAGTAGATATCCCGACATTGTGGAGACAGAACAACCAAATCCCCTCCGTGAGAATCCCGGAATAGAATAGGTTCTCAGCACCCCCTTGCTGTTCGTAAGAAGCGAACAAATGGGGCGCCCCGTTTGCCGTAGGGTGCGACCCGTGTCTGTGGAGGAAGGGATCCTGGTGTTTGAGGGCAGTGGCAGCTGAGGCTCCCACATGCCCAACACAAAATTTTGGCCCCGAATTCACATAGACGGGAGGTTGGAGTGGCCCGCTCCAATCAATCGGCTGGTCAAGTCATGCCCTGGGGTTTCCTGGTCTGAGTACCTCAGTACTCCCACGAACCCCAGAAGGCGTTGGCCAAGGGTCAAGCGAGTACCAATTTAACACCTCGTGGTTGCTCGCGTATATCATTCCTGTAGCCCTGGTGCACAACCATAGGATATCCGTGGCTCTGTGTACCCCCTTGTTGGACTCCGAGGTGGGTGGGGAGCAGGGATGATGAAACTCTAAAACTACAAACATGGATAAACTAACTAACAAACGAAAACAAATGGACACGGAACAGACTTATGGACTCTCAGAAAACTATCTAAACCTTAGCGACAACTGGCAACGCTTTGTACTCTTAGAATCTATATCATCAGAAATGTCACTGACCAAGCTATCACCTTTTGCAATACACAAAGCCATCATGGGAATAGCTGGAACAGTAAAGAATACAAAAAAAGCTAAGAACTGGACAGATACTAGTCGAATGTGTTAAAAAAACCCAAGTAGCTAACCTGCTGCGCGCAACTGAACTTGCTGGAATACGGATGAAATCCCAACCACACCCTTTCTTAAACAGCAGCAAAGGAGTAATCCGGACCAAAGAGCTGGAAGACATGGAAGAAACAGAGATACAATTTGAACCAAGGGATTGAATCTAACCAAGGGATTACCAATGTAAAACGCATTATTATAAAACGCCAAGAGAGAACAATTAAAACAAACACCTACATTCTCACCTTCAACAGACCACATCCTCCTGAGAAAATAGAAATCGGCTACTTAAAAGTACAAGTAAACTTATACATACCCAATCCACTCAGATGCTATAAATGTCAGAAGTATGGTCACGGATCCACAGTTTGCAGAAGAGACGCCATCTGCTACAACTGTGGTGAAGAAGAACATGGCCCAGGGTGCCAAAACACACCAAAATGCGCAAACTGTAAAGGAAATCAGTGCAGCTTCTAAAGACTGTCCCATCTGGAATAAAGAAAAAGAAATACAAAAAATTAGACAAGCACAGAAACTTAGCTACCCAGAAGCAAGAAAAACGGTCGAAAACAGACTAGATTTTAAGTTAGAAAGATCCTTTGCTGATATAGTAAAAACAAAAGTAATGATTAACAGAGATAGTCAAACTAACATCACCTGGGTGAGAGGAGAAAAACCACAACCTATAAGTTTACAGAAGACAACCACTGAAAAACCTAAAACAACTAACCAGGAAACAAAGTCAACAGAAACAGATCCTAGAAGCAAGATAAAGGAGAAATCAAGTACGGAAAAGAAGCAAAGTCGAGAAAAGAGTAAAACCAAAGACGACGAACCGAAGGACATAGAGATGATCGAAAAACCGAGAATCAAATCTCGAAGTCCGTCACCAAAAGATAGACAAAGACAGAAACCCCAAATACTACCCACCTGATGGAACACACCATAATCCAATGGAACTGCAGAGGAATCAAAGCAAACTTCAGAATTACAAAGGCTATCCACTACAATAAATCCAATAGCCTACTGTTTACAAGAGACCATGCTCAAAGCTGAAAATACAACACACCTAAAAGGTTACATAATGTACAACTCACCAGGTCCAGACTCTCACCGACCAACAGGAGGAGCAGCAATTCTCATCAAAGAAAATATAATTCACAGCCCAATCCACCTTCAAACATATCCAAGCAACTGCAGTTCTTATAACATTACATAAAACCATCACCCTCTGTTCTATATACAGTGTATCACAAAAGTGAGTACACCCCTCACATTTCTGCAAATATTTCATTATATCTTTTCATGGGACAACACTATAGACATGAAACTTGGATATAACTTAGAGTAGTCAGTGTACAACTTGTATAGCAGTGTAGATTTACTGTCTTCTGAAAATAACTCAACACACAGCCATTAATGTCTAAATAGCTGGCAACATAAGTGAGTACACCCCACAGTGAACATGTCCAAATTGTGCCCAAATGTGTCGTTGTCCCTCCCTGGTGTCATGTGTCAAGGTCCCAGGTGTAAATGGGGAGCAGGGCTGTTAAATTTGGTGTTTTGGGTACAATTCTCTCATACTGGCCACTGGATATTCAACATGGCACCTCATGGCAGAGAATTTTCTGAGGATGTGAGAAATAGAATTGTTGCTCTCCACAAAGATGGCCTGGGCTATAAGAAGATTGCTAACACCCTGAAACTGAGCTACAGCATGGTGGCCAAGGTCATACAGCGATTTTCCAGGACAGGTTCCACTCGGAACAGACTTCGCCAGGGTTGACCAAAGAAGTTGAGTCCATGTGTTCGGCGTCATATCCAGAGGTTGGCTTTAAAAAATAGACACATGAGTGCTGCCAGCATTGCTGCAGAGGTTGAAGACGTGGGAGGTCAGCCTGTCAGTGCTCACCGCACACTGCATCAACATGGTCTGCATGGTCGTCATCCCAGAAGGAAGCGGACGCACAAGAAAGCCTGCACACAGTTTGCTGAAGACAAGCAGTCCAAGAACATGGATTACTGGAATGCCCTGTGGTCTGACGATACTTGTTTGGCTCAGATGGTGTCCAGCATGTGTGGCGGCACCCTGGTGAGAAGTACCAAGACAACTGTATCTTGCCTACAGTCAAGCATGGTGGTGGTAGCATCATGGTCTTGGGCTGCATGAGTGTTGCTGGCACTGGGGAGCTGCAGTTCATTGAGGGAAACATGAATTCCAACATGTACTGTGACCTTCTGAAACAGAGCATGATCCCCTCCCTTCGAAAACTGGGCCTCATGGCAGTTTTCCAACAGGATAACGACCCCAAACACAACCTCCAAGATGACAACTGCCTTGCTGAGGAAGCTGAAGGTAAAGGTGATGGACTAAACCCAATTGAGCACCTGTGGCGCATCCTCAAGTGGAAGGTGGAGGAGTTCAAGGTGTCTAACATCCACCAGCTCCGTGATGCCATCATGGAGGAGTGGAAGAGGATTCCAGTAGCAACCTGTGCAGCTCTGGTGAATTCCATGCCCAGGAGGGTTAAGGCAGTGCTGGATAATAATGGTGGTCACACAAAATATTGACACTTTGGGCACAATTTGGACATGTTCACTGTGGGGTGTACTCACTTATGTTGCCAGCCATTTAGACATTAATGGCTGTGTGTTGTTATTTTCAGAAGACAGTAAATCTACACTGCTATACAAGCTGTACACTGACTACTCTAAGTTATATCCAAGTTTTATTTCTATAGTGTTGTCCCATGAAAAGATATAATAAAAATATTTGCAGAAATGTGAGGGGTGTACTCACTTTTGTGATACACTGTACCTTCCGCCAGATAGACACTACCCCCATACAAAACTAGAAAACATTCTTAAAGAACTACCCACACCCTATATTGTTATGGGCGACTTTAACAGCCACAACGTATTATGGGGAAGTAAGAAGACAGATGCAAAAGGAAGAACCATAGAACAGATTATAACAACAAATGATCTATGCCTTCTAAATAATGGAGAAAACACCTACCTTCACCCCAGTCATGGAACCTACTCAGCCATAGACCTTACCTTTTGCTCACCAGAGATCTATCTCAACACGATCTGGGAGAAACTAGACGACCTCTGTGGAAGCGATCACTTCCCAATCAAAATAAAATTTATATCCAAGACAAAAACACAAACCACAAGGAGATGGCAACTAAAAAAAGCTGACTGGGTCAAGTTTGATATACTTTGTGGAGAAAAACTACAAAATCTCAACCAAACCGCACAATACACGATAGAACAAATCACCAAAACCATCGTAGAAGCAGCAGTCCAGGCCATTCCGATGACATCAGCCAAACCCAAAAGACCACATAACCCATGGTTCAACAACGAATGCAAAATAGCAATAAAAGCCCGGAAAAAGGCGGAAAAGATTTTTAACAAATTCCCTACTACAGAAAACCTAATCAACCTTAAAATGCACAGAGCAAGAACACGAAAAATAATCAACCAAACCAAGAAAAATACATGGGAAAATTTTGTATCTCAACTAAATGCCAGTTCACCCTCCAAGACAGTGTGGAATATGATAAGGCATATGAAGAGTAAAGGAAAACAACCACAGATACAACATATCGAAATAAAGGGACAACTACTAACCACAGAGAAAGAAATAGCTAACGTCCTTGCCAAAAGATTCCAGTCAGTTTCCTCTATAGAAAACTACACCCCGAACTTTAACAAAATTAGAGAATTACATGAAAAAGTAACTATTAACTTCATGTCAGAAAACAGAGCCCTACAACAAACTATTTACACTCGAAGAACTCATAATGGCTATAAATAAATCACATGATACAGCCCCCGGACCAGACACCCTCCACTACCAGTTTCTAAAACACCTTTCAGATTTTCATTTAAACACCTTATTGAGCCATCTAAACAAAATCTGGATCTCCAACAATTACCCTCTCAGATGGACAGAAGCAATCGTCATACCATTTCTCAAACCAGGGAAAGACCCAAAAGATCCAAGCAGTTATAGACCAATTGCTTTAACCAGCTGTCTAGGGAAAACTTTAGAGAGAATGGTAAACCAACGGCTTGTATGGTTTTTGGAACACAATAACATTATTAATAAATATCAGAGCGGTTTTAGGAAAAATAGAAGCACAATTGATCATCTCGTCAGAATGGAAAGTTACATCCGAGATGGTTTTCTAAATAAACACCACATTGTAGCAGTCTTTTTCGATATTGAAAAGGCATATGACACAACCTGGCGGCATGGAATCCTAGAAGACCTACATACAATGGGACTACGAGGTCACCTACCCATACTCATTACAAACTACTTAAAAAATAGAAAAGTCAATAACACCTTATCTGACCTATACACCCAAGAACAAGGAGTTCCACAAGGCGGCATCCTATCAGTAACACTGTTCAACATCAAGATAAATAACATTACTCAACACATACCTCCCAACATCATGACTTGCTTATTTGTAGATAATTTATGCATCTGTAGCAAAGGACGATACATGCCACAAATTGAACGCACACTACAACTTGCAATAAACCGCCTGGAAAAATGGACATCACAAAATGGTTTCCAACTGTCAAAAACCAAAACTGTCTGCAATCACTTCTGCCAATTAAGATCCTTACATCCGGATCCTTTGTTAACTCTAAATAGAGAAGTTATAAAAGTAGAAAAAAAGTTAGATTTTTGGGATTAATACTAGATAATAAACTCTCATTTATCCCTCATATACAATCACTTAAAATCAAGTGCACAAAGATGCTGAATATCATAAAAATACTGGCAAATACAAGATGGGGTTCAGATACTCAACTACTAAAACGTCTCTACACCACACTAATCCGTTCACGCCTAGATTATGGAAGTGCAATCTACGGAGGAGCCAGACCATCTTACTTGAAACCTCTCAACACTATACACCATCAAGGGCTTAGATTGACTTTGGGAGCATACAAAACATCTCCCGTAGAAAGCTTGTATGTAGAAGCAGATGAACCACCTTTACACATCCGAAGACTAAGAGTAGGTTTACAATATGCCTTAAAGAACCAAGGGAATAAAGAAAACCCAGCTCAACAATCTCTCTTTCAGAACCATTACCACCACTTATATGAAACCAGAAGAAATTTCATCAAGCCACTAGGACTTCGTATAAAAACCCATCTAGAAGCTATAAACATCCCAAAAAAACACACAAAATGTCCTCTGATACCCCCATGGAAAGTCATAAAACCAAAAGTAATCTTTAAACTAAATAAACACACAAAACAGGATACCCTCCCCACAACTTATCAAAGCAAATACATGACAATCATAGAAACGCACCCAAACCACCAAATTATCTATACTGATGGATCAAAAACGGAATCACATGTAGGAGCAGCAATCTATACATCAAACTATCAACAAAGCATACGCCTTCCCCAATACAGCTCTATTTTTACAGCAGAAGCTCACGCCATTCTACTAGCCATGAACTATATTCTAATTAGCACACACAAATTGTTTTTAATATGTTCAGACTCAAAATCCTGTCTACAAGCAATGACATCACTACAAACAGATAATCCAGTCATCTTGGAGATCTTAGCCATAGAGAAAGATCTTAGAAAATACGGAGTCTACATCACATATTGCTGGATCCCCAGCCACTGCGATATTCAAGAAAATGAAAAAGCAGATAACCTGGCAAAAAAAGCTGTTGAAAAACAAATTACCTGGTGTTATGTTCCACCCACTGATGCCTTCTATATAATTCGAACACTTTGTAAAAACATATGGCAAGAAGAATGGGATAGCAACACAGCAAACAAACTCTATGAAATAAGACCACAACTTAACAGTACCCAAACTCGTTATCCATCGAAAAGACATGATCAAACAGTTCTAACAAGATGCCGTATAGGACATTCAGCACTGACGCATAGACACCTACTACTGAGGGAAGAGGCACCAAATTGCCAGTACTGTCAAACACAATTATCAATAAAACATATACTGACAGAATGTCAAGCTATTGACAATAGCAGGAAAATATACTACAAAGACACTAACATGAAAGATCTTTTTCAACATAACAATCCACAAAAAATACTAAATTTCTTGAATCATCTAAAAATAAAAAATAAAATATAATACAACAATTTTAAACTAAATTAAATCTACCACTTTTATTTTTTATATATATATATTTTTTTTAATTCACTCGTAAAATGCCATGTACATAGCCATACTGAGCTGGAATGGCAATAATCAAAAACAAACAAACCCTACTGCATCTCTGGAGCTCAGCCACAGTGATCTTGGGGTTCTTTTTTACCTCTCTCACCAAGGCTCTTCTCCCACGATTGCTTAGTTTGGCTGGACAGCCAGGTCGAAGAAGAGTTGTGGTCGTCCCAAACTTCTTCCATTTAAGGATTATGGAGGCCACTGTGCTCTTAGGAACCTTGAGTGCTGCAGAGATTCTTTTGTAACCTTGGCCAGATCTGTGCCTTGCCACAATTCTGTCTCTGAGCTCCTTGGGCAGTTCCTTAGACCTCATGATTCTCATGTGCTCTGACATGCACTGTGAGCTGTGTGGTCTTATATAGACAGGTGTGTGCCTTTCCTAATCAAGTCCAATCAGTTTAATTAACCCTTGTATTATGTTTCGGGTCAATTTGACCCATTTCAATTTTTGAGTTGACCAAAGTGCAGGTTATCCTTACTTTTTTTCCAAGATATTTTATGAGTTTTTCTCATCTAGGGTCATGAACTGCTGTGTAAAATCTGGACACTTTGATGTGTCGTGGAGTGTCTGCACAGAGTTTGTATACAAAGATGATGTTGTAGGTCATTTTGACCCAGACAAAAACAAGCTGTTCAAATCCTAAATAAACATGTCTCTTTGATATTTTTTATTTTGACTGCCTCTGAATAGCCATTCAGAACCAGGTGTGTGTGTGTGTGGAAGAGGGACTTAATCTCCCCTGTCATTGTCACTGTTTCCATGCCCTTTCTTTGAGAAATACACCAAAATGAGCTCCAAACAATTTACAGCTGAAGAAGTTTTATCGCAGCTTATGAACTGGGATAGTGATGTAGAGGAAGAGATTTCAGAGACGGAGGATCCTTCAGAGCCAGAGGACAATGCTATTGATGATCAGGATTGTCAATTTTCCCATGATGAGGAGGATTCAGAGGACGAGTCTGTCGGTGTCCCTTCATCAGATGGAAACCAAGACACGCAACAATCGTCATCCACAGAGGGGACATGGACATCTAAAGATGGTAAAATAAAATGGTCAACAACACCACACCAAAGCCGAGGCAGATTGTCATCTTCTAATGTCATCAAAATGACGCCTGGTCCGACAAGATTTGCTGTCACAAGAATTGATGATATTGAATCAGCATTTCAGCTCTTCATATCCCCACCCATAGAGAAGATAATCCTCGACATGAACAACTTGGAGGGGAGGCGTGTCTTTCAAGAAAAATGGAAGCCACTGGATCCAACTGACTTGCATGCTTACATTGGAATTCTGGTATTAGCTGGAGTATACAGGTCAAAGGGTGAAGCAACTGCAAGTTTATGGAATGAAGAGAATGGAAGGCCAATCTTCCGAGCAACAATGTCTTTGGAGACGTTTCACATGATCTCTCGTGTGATCCGATTTGACAATCGTGACACCAGAGCTGGTCGTCGCGAGAGAGACAAACTTGCAGCGATCAGAGATGTTTGGGATAAATGGGTCGAAATCCTGCCTTTATTGTATAATCCTGGCCCCCATGTTACTGTGGATGAGCGCCTCGTACCATTCAGAGGACGCTGTCCTTTCCGACAGTATATGCCAAACAAGCCTGCGAAATATGGCATTAAAATATGGGCAGCCTGTGATGCAAAATCCAGTTATGCATGGAACCTGCAAGTATATACTGGAAAGCCACCTGGAGGAGCACCTGAAAAGAATCAGGGAATGCGTGTGGTATTGGAGATGACTGAAGGGCTGCAAGGTCATAACATCACATGTGACAACTTCTTTACATCCTACCGTCTTGTAGATGAACTTCAGGAGAGAAAGCTGACTATGTTGGGAACAGTCAGAAAAAATAAGCCAGAACTTCCCAGTGAGATTCTGAAGATGCAAGGAAGACCTCTGCATTCCTCAAAATTTTTTTTCACAGAGAAAACAACACTTGTTTCTTACTGCCCAAAGAGAAACAAGAATGTTCTTGTGATGAGCACAATGCACAAAGATGCATCTCTGAGCACGAGAGGGGACATGAAGCCACAAATGATCCTGGATTACAACTCCACCAAAGGAGGAGTTGACAATCTTGACAAAGTCATAGCAACATATAGCTGCCAGCGCAAGACTGCCCGTTGGCCCTTGGTGGTTTTCTACAACATTGTGGACGTGTCTGCTTACAATGCCTATGTGCTGTGGATTGAGATCAACCAGCAGTGGAATGCCAGCAAACTCTACCGACGTCGACTTTTCCTGGAAGAACTAGGCAAAGCACTCGTCACTCCCAAGATCCAGAACCGGGCCAGGCCAGCTCGATCCCCAGCAGCTGCAGCTGTCATCGCAAAAGTCCAGGGCAGGGCATCTGACCAACCAACAATGGATCCTTTGGATATACAGTAGGTGCAAAGAAACGCAAAAGATGTCAAGTCTGTCCCTCCCGAGATGACAGTAAAACAAGTACCTGCTGTGTGAGGTGTAAGAAATACATCTGCAGAAAGCACACAGTCACATTCTGTCCATCATGTGGGGAACACTGAAAATGTTGAACATTGAAAACCCAAAGAAAGGGTTTGTGAAGAGGGAAAAATTTAAATCAGTTATTTTCAGTTTGTGTCTTCTTAAATTGAAATTGAGTTATTTAATATAGAGTTGAAATTATATATCTCTTCTTCTCGTTTCTTCTAAATGTTTGTATAATTTAAAATAAAGTTCTTATTGGTTTAACTTCATTTTTGACTGTGTTGAGTGGATTTACACAATACGGGTAAAAATGACCCGCAACATAATCAATGTATTTTTTTCTCACCATAATACAAGGGTTAAACACAGCTGGACTCCAATGAAGGAGTAGAACCATCTCAAGGAGGATCAGAAGGAAATAGACAGCATGTGAGTTAAATATGAGTGTCACAGCAAAGGGTCTGAATACTTATGACCATGTGATATTTCAGTTTTTCTTGTTTAATAAATTAGCAAAAATATCTACATTTCTGTTTTTTTTCTGTCAAGATGGGGTGCAGAGTGTACGTTAATGAGCAAAAAAAAAAGAACTTTTTTGATCTTACCAATTGGCTGCAATGAAACAAAGAGTGAAAAATTTAAAGGGGTCTGAATACTTTCCGTACCCACTGTACTTTTACTTTTAAGTTTATTAGCTATCGCTAATGATGCGCTTAGAGTACTGCACGATAGCATCGGCTCGCTACAAAACAAACACCCAGAAGCATTGTACAGTATGTAGTGGCAGGGGACTTCAACCATGTGAATCTGCAGGACATTCTTCCCATGTTCCACCAGCACGTTAACGTTGCCACTCGGGGCGAAAACACTTTAGACAAAGTGTTTACAAACAGAAGAGGAGCGTACAGAGCAGCGCCCCACCCCCACCTCGGAGCCTCGGATCACATCTCTCTCCTGCTCGCTCCTGCATACTGCCCAGTGTCAAGGAGCAGAAATTCTGTAACAAAGACCATCTGTGTGTGGCCGGAAGGTGCTGTGTCCAGGCTACAGGACTGCTTCGAGACCACAGACTGGCAGATCTTCAGGGAGGCTGCGACATCAGAGAGCAACGTGGATTTAGAGGAGTACACATCATCTGTTCTGGGTTACATCAGGACGTGCATGGAGAATGTGACCACCTCTAAGACCATAACCATCCAGCAGAACCAGAAACCTTGGCTGAATGCAGAGGTTCGCTCCCTGCTGAGGACCCGTGACGCTGCATTCAGGGATGGTGATGACCCAAAGAGCATGTGGAAGGGCATTAGATGTATCACTGACTACAAGAAGAATGATGCACAATGCCCTGAGGACCCAGATCTCCCCGACACCTTAAACACCTTTTATGCTCGCTTTGAAGTCTCCAACACCACCTCCCCCTCCCGGATCACCCCCTCCCCGGACGAACCCCTATCCATTAGCATAACAACAGCAGAGGTGAGAAGAACATTGCAGAAGGTCAACCCCTGGAAGGCCCCTGGCCCTGATGGGATCCCAGGTAGAGTTCTGAGAGACTGTGCACACCAGCTGTCTGAGGTCCTGACGGACATATTTAATATCTCACTGTCCCAGGCTAGAGTTCCATCATGCCTCAAGACATCCACAATCATCCCCGTACCTAAGTCCTCTTCAGCATCGTGCCTTAACGATTATCGCCCTGTTGCACTTACTCCTGTCATCATGAAGTGCTTCGAGAGGTTGGTGTCGAGGCATCTGAAACAGACTATTGATGTAGCGGGGTATTTACACCAGTACGCATACAGACGTAACCGGTCCACAGCTGATGCCATCGCTGCTATAACTCATCAGGCCCTCACCCACCTGGAGAATAAGGACTCCTACGTGAGACTGCTGTTTCTGGATTTCAGTTCTGCATTTAATACCATCATCCCGCAGAAACTGGTGTCCAAGCTGAAATCACTGGGAACTTCCTCATCCCTGTGCAACTGGGTCCTGGATTTCCTGACCTGCAGGCCACAAAGTGTCAGGATCAACAACAACACATCCTCCACTATTATCCTGAACACCGGCTTCCCCCAGGGATGTGTGCTTAGCCCACTGTTGTTCACTCTGATGACCCACGACTGCAAAGCTCAATTTAAGAACAACCTCGTGGTGAAGTTCGCAGACGACACAGTGGTGGCTGGACTCATCACTCACGGAGATGAGTCGGTATACAGGCGGGAGGTAGAGGACCTGACATGGTGGTGTAGGGAAAACAACCTCATCCTCAACGTCCAGAAGACCAAGGAGATGGTTGTGGATTTCCGCAGGTCTGGCACGCCCCCCCTCCCTCTACATCGATGGTGCAGCTGTGGAGATGGTCCACTCTGTCAGGTACCTCGGGGTACACCTGACCGACACACTCACCTGGCGCACCAACATCACAGCTGTCACAAAGAAAGCCAACCAACGCTTGTATTTCCTGAGGAAGCTGAGGAGGGCAGGTCTTCACACAGACATCCTCAGGTCCTTCTACAGCTGTGTGGCGGAGAGCACCCTGACCACCTGCCTTACTGTGTGGTATTCTGGCTGCACTGTGGCAGAGAAGGAGGCGCTGCAGAGAGTGGTAAAGTCTGCACAGAGGACAATCGGATGCAGTCTACCACCCATCAGTGACATTTACACAACCAGATGTAGGGAAAGAGCCACCTGCATCCTCCGTGACCCCACCCACCCCGCAAATGGACTTTTCACCCCCCTTCCCTCCGAAAGGAGGCTGCGCTGCATGCAGGTAAAAACATCTAGACTGAAAAACAGCTTCAACCCGGATGCAGTCAGACTGTTGAACTCTTCTACTCCCCATATACTGAACATCTTATCAACACAAACTACCATACTGGACATAACTGGCACACTGTCACTTTGACAATCTTGGGATTGTTGCTGCTAGTTTTTGCTGCTACACCTTTTGCAATCATGCACTTTAGTAAACATAAGCTGCTGCAGTTGTTGTGCAATACTTGTAAACTTTGTACTTGTACTCTTTTTTAGTTTCTCAGTTTGTTCTAAATTCTTATTACTTATCTTAGTTTATTCTATATTATTCTATATTTTATTCTATTTTATTTTCTTCATGTCACACACACCGAGACCTGGGAAATTGTATTTCGTTCTATCATGTACGTGGTTGAATGACAATAAAGCTGAGTCTGAGTCTGATTAGTGACTGTTTTGCTAATTTCAGGTGACAAAAAGTGGCGTGGAAGTCGACACTGAGTGTCTGGAGCCAGAAGGTGCGTCTGAGGATAATCCCTATTGCACCCAGCACTTACAGGATGAGCCAACTTTCTCCAAAAAGGTACCAACATGCTTTTTACATGTACTTTTAACATGGTAAAGGTCAAGTCCCCACAATGTGGTATGAATTTTAAGTGTTTGCACATTTTCACATGACTGTATGTATGTGTGTGTATATATAAATAGCAGTCCAACACCATTAACCTGACAAATCACTGTTTTTAGTAGAAATGCTATTTCTACATAGCAAAAAATGTACTTGAAAGTGTAGTAGAGTAATGAAAACAAAACAAACCCAACAGTTAAGACATGCATGCTGCTTATTCTGAGTTATTGAAGCACTGATTGAAAAGGGGCTTGTTCAAAATAATAGCAGTGAGGAGTTCAATTCGTGAAGTCATTCATTCTGCAGAAGAACGGGTGTCAATTTTGGCCCTTATTTAATTTAGGAGGGGGCAAATGTTGCACAGGTTGGTCATAGCATATTTCCTTCTGAAATACTGGGTAAAATGGTTTGTTCCAAACATTGTTCTGATGAACAGCGTACTTTGATTAAAAAAAAATTTCAGCATATTAAAACTTCAATAACTTTAAAATATGCATCCAATTGCTCCAAAACCAGCTGTATTGTATCAAGTGTAACCCATATTACACACCACAACTCCTAAACTGACACTTTTGCAATGTGTTTACATGATAAAAAACACATTTCTATTCATAACTTCAATAGCATTTAATGTATTCAGCATATCAATAGCATTTAAAGTATTCAGCATATTAAAACCTCAATAACTTTCTAAAATATGCATCCAATTGGTCCAAAACAAGCTGTATTGTGTCTAATGTAATCCTCATTACACACTACAACTCCTAAATTGACACTTTTACACTGTATGACATGATAAAAAACAGATTTCTATTCATAACTTCAATAGCATTTAAAGTATTCAGCATATCAATAGCATTTAAAATTTTCAGCATATTAAAACTTCAATAACTTTTAAAATTTGCATCCAATTGCTCCAAAACAAGCTGTATTGTATCAAGTGTAAAACACATCACACACTACAATTCCTAAACTGACACTTTTGCAATGTATTACATGATAAAAAACAAATTTCTATTCATAACTTTAATAGCATTTAATGTATTCGGCATATCAATAGAATTTAAAATTTTCAGCATATTAAAACTTCAATAACTTTTAAAATATGCTTTCAATTGCTCCAAAACAAGCTGTATTGTAAATACATTGAAATACAGCACAGCGCATGAAGACCCACCCACCCACCCACACATAGTCCGGGCCCCCACCCTGCAGGCACTGCCAATTATGCCCGCCAGATGGCTCAATATTTATTTTTAAACTTTTACCTTTTAATACCTAATAAAAAACTGATTTTCTCCATGATATTAATATCATTGAAATACAGCATAGCCAAAACCTCAATAGCATTGCAAGTATTTAGCTATTTTAAAACTTCAATAGCTGCTAAAATATTCATCGAATTTATCTAAAACAATTTTTATTTTATAAAAAAAACCCGCATAACACACTACAATATTTATTTATTATTATTTTTTTTTTTTATTATTTTTCTCCGAATTTTTCTCCCAAATTTTTCTCCCAATTTTTTGCGCTTCCAATCTGTCTTCCGCTGCTAACAGGCACACCAGACCTGCATCCAAGGAGAGCACGCCGCTGCCCCACGCCTTCTTTACATGTGTACAGCCCTCCTCTTCTCGTCCGTGCATTCTGCACGGGCGTCTCTTTTGCAAATCAGGGTCCCTACACAGCGCATAAAGACCCACCCACCCACACACAGTCCGGGCCCCCACCCTGCAGGCACTGCCAATTATGCCCGCCAGATGGCTAAATATTTATTTTTAAACTTTTACCTTTTAATACCTAATAAAAAACTGATTTTCTACATGATATTAATATCATTGAAATACAGCATAGCCAAAACCTCAATAGCATTGCAAGTATTTAGCTATTTTAAAACTTCAATAGCTTTCAAAATATTCAACAAATTTGTCTAAAACAAGTTTTATTGTATCAAGAAAAAAACCACATAACACAGTACAATATTTATTTTTACAATTTTACTTTTTAATACCTAATAAAAAAAACTGATTTTGTCCATGCTATTAATACCATTAAAATACAGCATAGCCAAAACCTCAATAGCATTGTAAGTATTTAGCTATTTTAAAACTTCAATAGCTTTTAAAATATTCAACAAATTTATCTAAAACAATTTTTATTGTATCAAGAAAAACCCACATAACACAGTACAATATATATTTTTAAACTTTTACCTTTTAATACCTAATAAAAAAACTGATGAAATACTGATATTAATACCATTGAAATACAGCATAGCCAAAACCTCAATAGCATTGCAAGTATTTAGCTATTTTAAAACTTTAATAGCTGCTGAACTACTTATCAAATTTATCTAAAACAAATTTTATTTCATCAAGAAAAACCCACATAACAAACTACAATATTTATTTTTAAACTTTTACCTTTTAATACCTAATAAAAAACTGATTTTATCCATGATATTAATACCATTGAAATACAGCATAGCCAAAACCTCAATAGCATTGCAAGTATTTAGCTATTTTAAAACTTCAATAGCTTTTAAAATGTTCATCGAATTTATCTAAAACTAGTTTAATTGTATCAAGAAAAACCCACAGAACACAGTACAATATTTATTTTTAAACTTTTACCTTTTAATACCTAATAAAAAACAGATTTTATCCATTATATTAATACTATTGAAATACAGCATAACCAAAACCTCAAAAGCATTGCAAATATTTAGCTATTTTAAAACTTCAATAGCTTTTAATATGATCATCAAATTTATCTAAAACAAGTTTTATTTTATCAAGAAAAACCCACATAACACACTACAATATATTTTTTTAAACATTTACCTTTTAATACCTAATAACAAACTGATTTTATCCATGATATTAATACCATTGAAATACAGCATAGCCAAAACCTTAATAGCATTGCAAGTATTTAGCTATTTTAAAACTTCAATTGCTTTTAAAATGTTCATCGAATTTATCTAAAACAAGTTTAATTGTATTAAGAAAAACCCACATAACACACTACAATATTTATTTTTAAACTGTTACCTTTTAATACCTAATAACAAACTGATTTTATACATGATATTAATACCTTTAAAATACAGCATAGCCAAAACCTCAATAGCATTGCAAGTATTTAGCTATTTTAAAATTTTAATAGCTGCTTAGATATTCATCGAATTTATCTAAAACAAGTTTAATTGTATCAACAAAAACCCACATAGCACACTACTATATTTATTTTCAAACTTTTACCTTTTAATACCTAATAACAAACTGATTTTATCCATGATATTAATACCATTGAAATACAGCATAGCCAAAACCTCAATAGCATTGCAAGTATTTAGCTATTTTAAAACTTTAATAGCTGCTGAACTATTTATCAAATTTATCTAAAACAAATTTTATTTCATCAAGAAAAACCCACATAACAAACTACAATATTTATTTTTAAACTTTTACCTTTTAATACCTAATAAAAAACTGATTTTATCCATGATATTAATACCATTGAAATACAGCATAGCCAAAACCTCAATAGCATTGCAAGTATTTAGCTATTTTAAAACTTCAATAGCTTTTAAAATGTTCATCGAATTTATCTAAAACTAGTTTAATTGTATCAAGAAAAACCCACAGAACACAGTACAATATTTATTTTTAAACTTTTACCTTTTAATACCTAATAAAAAACAGATTTTATCCATTATATTAATACTATTGAAATACAGCATAACCAAAACCTCAAAAGCATTGCAAATATTTAGCTATTTTAAAACTTCAATAGCTTTTAATATGATCATCAAATTTATCTAAAACAAGTTTTATTTTATCAAGAAAAACCCACATAACACACTACAATATATTTTTTTAAACATTTACCTTTTAATACCTAATAACAAACTGATTTTATCCATGATATTAATACCATTGAAATACAGCATAGCCAAAACCTTAATAGCATTGCAAGTATTTAGCTATTTTAAAACTTCAATTGCTTTTAAAATGTTCATCGAATTTATCTAAAACAAGTTTAATTGTATTAAGAAAAACCCACATAACACACTACAATATTTATTTTTAAACTGTTACCTTTTAATACCTAATAACAAACTGATTTTATACATGATATTAATACCTTTAAAATACAGCATAGCCAAAACCTCAATAGCATTGCAAGTATTTAGCTATTTTAAAATTTTAATAGCTGCTTAGATATTCATCGAATTTATCTAAAACAAGTTTAATTGTATCAACAAAAACCCACATAGCACACTACTATATTTATTTTCAAACTTTTACCTTTTAATACCTAATAACAAACTGATTTTATCCATGATATTAATACCATTGAAATACAGCATAGCCAAAACCTCAAAAGCATTGTAAGTATTTAGCTATTTTAAAACTTCAATAGCTTTTAAAATGTTCATCGAATTTATCTAAAACAAGTTTAATTGTATTAAGAAAAAGCCACATAACACACTACAATATTTATTTTTAAACTTTGACCTTTTAATACCTAATAGAAAAACTGATTTTTTCCATGATATTAATACTATTGAAATACAGCATACCTAAACTGACACTTTTACACTGTATTACATGATACAAAAACATTTTTTAATCCATAACTTCAATAGCATTTAAAGTATTCAGCATTTAAATAGCATTTATAGTGTTCAGCATATTACACACTACAACTCTTAAACTGATACTTTTACACTGTTTTACATGATAAAAAAACATTTTTTAATCCATAACTTCAATAGCATTTAAAGTATTCAGCATTTAAAAAGCATTTATAGTATTCAGCATATTACACACTACAACTCTTAAACTGATACTTTTACACTGTTTTACATGATAAAAAACATTTTTTTAATCCATAACTTCAATAGCATTTAAAGTATTCAGCATTTAAATAGCATTTATAGTATTCAGCATATTACACACTACAACTCTTAAACTGATACTTTTACACTGTTTTACATGATAAAAAAACATTTTTTAATCCATAACTTCAATAGCATTTAAAGTATTCAGCATTTAAATAGCATTCATACTATTCAGCATATTACACACTAAAACTCTTAAACTGACACTTTTACACTGTATTACATGATAAAAAAACAGATTTCAATTCATAACTTCAATAGCATTTAAAGTATTCAGCATTTAAATAGCATTTATAGTATTCAGCATATTAAAACTTCAATGACTTTTAAAATATGCATCCAATTGTATCAAGTGTAACGCACATTACACACTACAACTCCTAAACTGACACTTTTACACTGTATTACATGATAATAAAACAGATTTCAATTAATAACTTCAATAGCATTTAAAGTATTCAGCATATAAATAGCATTTATAGTATTCAGCATATTAAAACTTCAATGACTTTTAAAATATGCATCCAATTGTATCAAGTGTAACGCACATTACACACTACAACTCCTAAACTGACACTTTTACACTGTATTACATGATAATAAAACAGATTTCAATTAATAACTTCAATAGCATTTAAAGTATTCAGCATATAAATAGCATTTATAGTATTCAGCATATTAAAACTTCAATAACTTTTAAAAAATGCATTCTATTGCTCCATAACAAGCTGTATTGTATCAAGTGTAACCCACATTACACACTACAGCTCCTAACCTGACACTTTTACACTGTATTACATGATATAAAAACATTTTTCAATCCATAACTTCAAAAACATTTAAAGTATTCAGCATATCAATAGCCTTTAACATTTTCAGCATATTAAAACTTTAATGACTTTTAAAATATGCATCCAATTGCTCCAAAACAAGCTGTATTGTATCAAGTGTAACGCACATTACACACTACAACTCCTAAACTGACACTTTTACACTGTATTACATGATAATAAAACAGATTTCAATTAATAACTTCAATAGCATTTAAAGTATTCAGCATTTAAATAGCATTTATAGTATTCAGCATATTAAAACTTCAATGACTTTTAAAATATGCATCCAATTGTATCAAGTGTAACGCACATTACACACTACAACTCCTAAACTGACACTTTTACACTGTATTACATGATAATAAAACAGATTTCAATTAATAACTTCAATAGCATTTAAAGTATTCAGCATATAAATAGCATTTATAGTATTCAGCATATTAAAACTTCAATAACTTTTAAAAAATGCATTCTATTGCTCCAAAACAAGCTGTATTGTATCAAGTGTAACCCACATTACACACTACAGCTCCTAACCTGACACTTTTACACTGTATTACATGATATAAAAACATTTTTCAATCCATAACTTCAAAAGCATTTAAAGTATTCAGCATATCAATAGCCTTTAACATTTTCAGCATATTAAAACTTTAATGACTTTTAAAATATGCATCCAATTGCTCCAAAACAAGCTGTATTGTATCAAGTGTAACGCACATTACACACTACAACTCCTAAACTGACACTTTTACACTGTATTACATGATAATAAAACAGATTTCAATTAATAACTTCAATAGCATTTTAAGTATTCAGCATTTATATAGCATTTATAGTATTCAGCATATTACACACTACAACTCTTAAACTGACACTTTTACACTGTTTTACATGATAAAAAAACATTTTTTAATCCATAACTTCAATAGCATTTAAAGTATTCAGCATTTAAATAGCGTTTATAGTATTCAGCACATTAAAACTTCAATGACTTTTAAAATATGCATCCAATTGCTCCAAAACAAGCTGTATTGTATCAAGTGTAACCCACATTACACACTACAGCTCCTAAACTGACACTTTTACACTCTATTACATGATAAAACAAAACAGATTTCAATTCATAACTTCAATAGCATTTAAAGTATTCAGCATATCAATAGCATTCAAAATTTTCAGCATTTTAAAACTTCAATAAATTTTAAAATATGCAACCAGTTGCTCCAAAACAAGCTGTATTGTAATGGAAAGCTTGTCAGGCCCTTCTGCTGTAAAGAAGCTCCAAAGCATTGCATTTCCACCTTCATACTTCACAGTTGGTATGAGGTTCTTCTGCTCAAGTGCTGTGTTTGATTTGCACCAATCATGTCTTCTGTTACTGTGCCCAAATAATTCAACTTTGGATTAATCTGTCCAAAGCACATTGTTCTAGAAGTCCTGGTCTTTGTTTCTGTGTTTCTCTGGTAAACTTTAGTCTTGCCATGATTTTATTTATTTATTTTTTTACATCAAGGGTTTCCTCCTTATACACCTTCCATGAAAATCAAACGTGTGCAGTCTCCTTCTGATCGTAGATGCATGAACCTTGAGAGCGACCTGTAGGTCCTGTGATGACATTGTAGGATTATTGTAGCTTCTTTACGCACCTTGCACACTGCTCTTGTGCTGAACTTGTTAGGACGGCCTGACCTGACCTGGTAGTTGTTTTAAATGTTCTTCACTTGTAAATGAGGTTTTGAGATCGTTTTAAATCCCTTCCCAGACTCATATGCATCTACAACCTTCTTTCTGGAGGCCATAGACAGATCTTTAGATCTCACCATGGTGAATACACTCACTGCAACAATCAAGAGCAAACCAAACTAATGTCTGAGGTTTAAATAATACTCCAATGTCCTCTAACGATGGTCTAATCATTACAGCGGATGTGGTGCACCGGATTTTAATTTTAGGTGGCAAGTGTTCTAACTTTTTCCTCACAATAAATTTCCATTTTTGTTTATTACATTTTGCAAGTTGTGTTTAAAAGTCTTTTTTTTTCTTTTTAGACGTGACTAGACTTTTAATACCTAATAAAAAAACTGATGAAATACTGATATTAATACCATTGAAATACAGCATAGCCAAAACCTCAATAGCATTGCAAGTATTTAGCTATTTTAAAACTTTAATAGCTGCTGAACTATTTATCAAATTTATCTAAAACAAATTTTATTTCATCAAGAAAAACCCACATAACAAACTACAATATTTATTTTTAAACTTTTACCTTTTAATACCTAATAAAAAACTGATTTTATCCATGATATTAATACCATTGAAATACAGCATAGCCAAAACCTCAATAGCATTGCAAGTATTTAGCTATTTTAAAACTTCAATAGCTTTTAAAATGTTCATCGAATTTATCTAAAACTAGTTTAATTGTATCAAGAAAAACCCACAGAACACAGTACAATATTTATTTTTAAACTTTTACCTTTTAATACCTAATAAAAAACAGATTTTATCCATTATATTAATACTATTGAAATACAGCATAACCAAAACCTCAAAAGCATTGCAAATATTTAGCTATTTTAAAACTTCAATAGCTTTTAATATGATCATCAAATTTATCTAAAACAAGTTTTATTTTATCAAGAAAAACCCACATAACACACTACAATATATTTTTTTAAACATTTACCTTTTAATACCTAATAACAAACTGATTTTATCCATGATATTAATACCATTGAAATACAGCATAGCCAAAACCTTAATAGCATTGCAAGTATTTAGCTATTTTAAAACTTCAATTGCTTTTAAAATGTTCATCGAATTTATCTAAAACAAGTTTAATTGTATTAAGAAAAACCCACATAACACACTACAATATTTATTTTTAAACTGTTACCTTTTAATACCTAATAACAAACTGATTTTATACATGATATTAATACCTTTAAAATACAGCATAGCCAAAACCTCAATAGCATTGCAAGTATTTAGCTATTTTAAAATTTTAATAGCTGCTTAGATATTCATCGAATTTATCTAAAACAAGTTTAATTGTATCAACAAAAACCCACATAGCACACTACTATATTTATTTTCAAACTTTTACCTTTTAATACCTAATAACAAACTGATTTTATCCATGATATTAATACCATTGAAATACAGCATAGCCAAAACCTCAAAAGCATTGTAAGTATTTAGCTATTTTAAAACTTCAATAGCTTTTAAAATGTTCATCGAATTTATCTAAAACAAGTTTAATTGTATTAAGAAAAAGCCACATAACACACTACAATATTTATTTTTAAACTTTGACCTTTTAATACCTAATAGAAAAACTGATTTTTTCCATGATATTAATACTATTGAAATACAGCATACCTAAACTGACACTTTTACACTGTATTACATGATACAAAAACATTTTTTAATCCATAACTTCAATAGCATTTAAAGTATTCAGCATTTAAATAGCATTTATAGTGTTCAGCATATTACACACTACAACTCTTAAACTGATACTTTTACACTGTTTTACATGATAAAAAAACATTTTTTAATCCATAACTTCAATAGCATTTAAAGTATTCAGCATTTAAAAAGCATTTATAGTATTCAGCATATTACACACTACAACTCTTAAACTGATACTTTTACACTGTTTTACATGATAAAAAACATTTTTTTAATCCATAACTTCAATAGCATTTAAAGTATTCAGCATTTAAATAGCATTTATAGTATTCAGCATATTACACACTACAACTCTTAAACTGATACTTTTACACTGTTTTACATGATAAAAAAACATTTTTTAATCCATAACTTCAATAGCATTTAAAGTATTCAGCATTTAAATAGCATTCATACTATTCAGCATATTACACACTAAAACTCTTAAACTGACACTTTTACACTGTATTACATGATAAAAAAACAGATTTCAATTCATAACTTCAATAGCATTTAAAGTATTCAGCATTTAAATAGCATTTATAGTATTCAGCATATTAAAACTTCAATGACTTTTAAAATATGCATCCAATTGTATCAAGTGTAACGCACATTACACACTACAACTCCTAAACTGACACTTTTACACTGTATTACATGATAATAAAACAGATTTCAATTAATAACTTCAATAGCATTTAAAGTATTCAGCATATAAATAGCATTTATAGTATTCAGCATATTAAAACTTCAATGACTTTTAAAATATGCATCCAATTGTATCAAGTGTAACGCACATTACACACTACAACTCCTAAACTGACACTTTTACACTGTATTACATGATAATAAAACAGATTTCAATTAATAACTTCAATAGCATTTAAAGTATTCAGCATATAAATAGCATTTATAGTATTCAGCATATTAAAACTTCAATAACTTTTAAAAAATGCATTCTATTGCTCCATAACAAGCTGTATTGTATCAAGTGTAACCCACATTACACACTACAGCTCCTAACCTGACACTTTTACACTGTATTACATGATATAAAAACATTTTTCAATCCATAACTTCAAAAACATTTAAAGTATTCAGCATATCAATAGCCTTTAACATTTTCAGCATATTAAAACTTTAATGACTTTTAAAATATGCATCCAATTGCTCCAAAACAAGCTGTATTGTATCAAGTGTAACGCACATTACACACTACAACTCCTAAACTGACACTTTTACACTGTATTACATGATAATAAAACAGATTTCAATTAATAACTTCAATAGCATTTAAAGTATTCAGCATTTAAATAGCATTTATAGTATTCAGCATATTAAAACTTCAATGACTTTTAAAATATGCATCCAATTGTATCAAGTGTAACGCACATTACACACTACAACTCCTAAACTGACACTTTTACACTGTATTACATGATAATAAAACAGATTTCAATTAATAACTTCAATAGCATTTAAAGTATTCAGCATATAAATAGCATTTATAGTATTCAGCATATTAAAACTTCAATAACTTTTAAAAAATGCATTCTATTGCTCCAAAACAAGCTGTATTGTATCAAGTGTAACCCACATTACACACTACAGCTCCTAACCTGACACTTTTACACTGTATTACATGATATAAAAACATTTTTCAATCCATAACTTCAAAAGCATTTAAAGTATTCAGCATATCAATAGCCTTTAACATTTTCAGCATATTAAAACTTTAATGACTTTTAAAATATGCATCCAATTGCTCCAAAACAAGCTGTATTGTATCAAGTGTAACGCACATTACACACTACAACTCCTAAACTGACACTTTTACACTGTATTACATGATAATAAAACAGATTTCAATTAATAACTTCAATAGCATTTTAAGTATTCAGCATTTATATAGCATTTATAGTATTCAGCATATTACACACTACAACTCTTAAACTGACACTTTTACACTGTTTTACATGATAAAAAAACATTTTTTAATCCATAACTTCAATAGCATTTAAAGTATTCAGCATTTAAATAGCGTTTATAGTATTCAGCACATTAAAACTTCAATGACTTTTAAAATATGCATCCAATTGCTCCAAAACAAGCTGTATTGTATCAAGTGTAACCCACATTACACACTACAGCTCCTAAACTGACACTTTTACACTCTATTACATGATAAAACAAAACAGATTTCAATTCATAACTTCAATAGCATTTAAAGTATTCAGCATATCAATAGCATTCAAAATTTTCAGCATTTTAAAACTTCAATAAATTTTAAAATATGCAACCAGTTGCTCCAAAACAAGCTGTATTGTAATGGAAAGCTTGTCAGGCCCTTCTGCTGTAAAGAAGCTCCAAAGCATTGCATTTCCACCTTCATACTTCACAGTTGGTATGAGGTTCTTCTGCTCAAGTGCTGTGTTTGATTTGCACCAATCATGTCTTCTGTTACTGTGCCCAAATAATTCAACTTTGGATTAATCTGTCCAAAGCACATTGTTCTAGAAGTCCTGGTCTTTGTTTCTGTGTTTCTCTGGTAAACTTTAGTCTTGCCATGATTTTATTTATTTATTTTTTTACATCAAGGGTTTCCTCCTTATACACCTTCCATGAAAATCAAACGTGTGCAGTCTCCTTCTGATCGTAGATGCATGAACCTTGAGAGCGACCTGTAGGTCCTGTGATGACATTGTAGGATTATTGTAGCTTCTTTACGCACCTTGCACACTGCTCTTGTGCTGAACTTGTTAGGACGGCCTGACCTGACCTGGTAGTTGTTTTAAATGTTCTTCACTTGTAAATGAGGTTTTGAGATCGTTTTAAATCCCTTCCCAGACTCATATGCATCTACAACCTTCTTTCTGGAGGCCATAGACAGATCTTTAGATCTCACCATGGTGAATACACTCACTGCAACAATCAAGAGCAAACCAAACTAATGTCTGAGGTTTAAATAATACTCCAATGTCCTCTAACGATGGTCTAATCATTACAGCGGATGTGGTGCACCGGATTTTAATTTTAGGTGGCAAGTGTTCTAACTTTTTCCTCACAATAAATTTCCATTTTTGTTTATTACATTTTGCAAGTTGTGTTTAAAAGTCTTTTTTTTCCAGTTTTTTGTTTAATTATATAAGCTCCATCTCGCATTACTGTTCAAAAAAGTCAGTCAATGTATTTTATTTGCATTTTCCATGCTGTCCCAACTTTTTCTGATTTGGGGTTGTAGGTCACATTAAATGAGAAAGTTCTGAAATGATGGTCTAATATTTTTACATCCCAAAAACTTGCCATTATATGTATGTTTGTAGATGCTTTCCACTGTATGTCCCACAAATTGCTTGGTTGGCCCAATAAACCATCATGTCAAAGGCAAATTATTTTGCCACTTTTTTCACTAGTGGATTTAAAATATGAAATATTTTGAAGTTCATATCTTCATGTATTGCATTTGGGTTTTTTTTTTTATCTGGGACTCAACAGGTGCCAGATGAAATCTTTGCTGGTGACCAGTATGATATGCATGAATCACAAGTGGAAATGAGCACTTTTCAGGTTAGATCAATTGTCATTTTTCTGAATATAAATTTACTGTAGTGATCCTTTACATTCAAGTGTTTACATTTAAAATATTTTTGTCTTTTATAGCTTGATAAGGTACGCAGCCTTGATGTCTGCTCCATCAGTAGTGTGGAATGCAGTGAAGACGAGAATGTTCCTGAGTCTTCATGTAGTATGAGGGGATCCAAAAGCAATCTGATCTCCTTAGGTGTGATAGTGCTGCAGGACATGCAAACATGTAAATGTTTTCAGATGGAATTGTACACGCTTCTCTTTTTTCCACAAGAAGATCAATATTTTCTGCATCATGGGTGTTAAAAGAACTGGAACATTTTGTCCTCGCTTTCCACGTATTTCCTTGATGTCTGCTCCATCAGTATGTTCCAGTCTTCATATAGCAGCTCAGATGAAAGTGCCTGCAGTCACACTAGCTCTGAGGTTGAAGGAACAGCCAAGACAATGGTGAAAGGATGTCCTTCACTCAGTCCTGTGGATGGCCAGTCCTGTGCTGTGGATGCCAAGGAATCTGAAGCTGTACCTGACCAGTCAAGCTCGGTTTTGATCAAAGGAGTTTCACAGTCAACCAGTAAAGTAGGAGTGTATGACAAGAAACTGTACTGTTTGTTTTGCAGCAAATCACTATCAAAAATGGCAAAACATTTAGAGCAGGTTCATAGCAACGAGTCTGAAGTTGCAAAAGCTTTGCGTTTTCCAAAAGGTTCAACAGAGAAAAATCTTGCTAGAGCAACTTAGGAATAAAAAGGAGTAAAGGACATCCTTTCACCATTGTCTAGGCTGTTCCTTTAACAAAAATGCCTTAAGCATCATTTACCAACGGAAACTCAGATGACTTGCATGAAGATGTTGCTCTTGCACTTTCAGAGCTTGAAAAGAAACTGCCATTATTTTACTCGACTGGAAATACGTGGAAAAAAAAGTTCTTTTAACACCCACGATGCAGAAAAATATGGATCTTCTTGTGGAAAAAAGAGAAGCGTGTACAATTCCATCTGAAAACATTTACATGTTTGCACGTCCTGCAGCACTATCACACTAAGGAGATCCGATTGCCTTCGTGAATTTGCAACAGAATGTGGAGCAAAGAATCCAAAGGCACTTTCATCGACAAAACTTCACAAACACATAGCAACACTGTTCAAGTTCTGAACCTCAATTATACAGAATTGGATCAGCTGGCTGACTTTTTAGGGTATGATGTTCGGGTACATAGAGAATATTACCGACTTCCTGAGGGCACTCTCCAGCTGGCTAAGATGAGCAAGATTTTGATGGCATTAGAGACTGAAAGACTTGGGGAGTTCAGCGGAAAAAACCTGGATGGAATTGACATTGACCCAAATGGTAAGTTGAGTGAAGTTCCTGTATTACTTGTAGGCAACAAGAAATGTATGTATGACGAATGTATATGTTTACAGTTATTCTCTGTTGTTTTAACAGAAGCAGTACTTGTTCCGATTTGTCAAAGGATTTGTCCGGAACAGAGAGTGAATCTGATGGTGAGCTTTACTACTTAATGTTACATACCTAATGAGCACGGAGGCTAAGTGGGTGGCACTGTCGCCTCACAGCAAGAAGGTCCTGGGTTTGATCCCCAGGTGGGGCGGTCCGGGTTCTTTCTGTGTGGAGTTTGCATGTTCTCACAGTGTCTGTGTGGGTTTACTCCGGGTGCTCCGGTTTCCTCCCACAGTCCAAAGACATGCAAGTGAGGTGAATCAGAGACACTGAATTGTCCATGTGTTTGATAGAACCTTGTGAACTGATGAATCGTGTGTAATGAGTAACTACCATTCCTGTCATGAATGTAACCAAAGTGTAAAACATGACGTTATAATTTTAATACACAAACAAACCTAATGAGTCTTTGCAAAGCACTTACCCCCAGCTGTCAGTTTCCATTGTGACTGACAGTTTCAACTTTTACATTGATGTAAGATTGATTGTGTAGTTAACATACAAATTTATCAGTAGACCTTTTAGATGGAAACATAATTATGATACAAAAACCATGCTCCACATTCTGTTGCAAATTTCTCCTAGGTGCTGCAGGACGTGCAAACATGTAAATGTTTTTGAATGGAATTGTACACTTTTCTTTTTTTTCCACAACAATATCTATATTTGTCTGCATCATAAAATAACTGGATCCTTTAGTCCTTGCTTTTCATGTATTTCTAGTAGAGTAAAATGATGGCAGAGTTTAATAAATGGAGAAAAATGTTTAAGATTTCTCATGCATTTATTGGGGGGTGTACATTTGCACCTAATGTACCAACTTTGCCAACCTTCTCCTTTATAGTCCAAAATCACACCACAGCAACCACTTATTAATACTCTAGTAACCCTCTGAAACAACACTGGACCAGTTAATTACAACCTAGCACCTACCAACCACTCGCATAACCACCTGGCATACCACTGCAACCACCAGCAATATCTGAGTAACCCCATGGTTATACAAGGTTTTATTATTATTATTATTATTATTATTATTAATATTATTATTATTATACCGCAGCTGAGCAAGCAATGGAACCAACAAGCACCACATCACTTTCCAAAAGTATTGTCTGATTTATAAAAATGATGGCAACACATTAAAATACTTTGTATGTTTTAACTAATGTTGTCCTGTATTTATTCAGGTGTTAAGAAAAAAAGGAGGTTAAGAAAAAAAAACAAGGGAGACCAGTGAAGTAAACGAAGTTGAAAAGCATCTGTCCAGGTTCATCAAAACTTGCACAGTACCAGGATAAAGCCATTGTGAGGCTTGCATACATGCTGAACCTGTTGCATTGAAAGACTGGGATTGGTTGTCTAAGTTCTTTATAAACAACTGCTCACAGAAGGAAGATGTAATTCAGAAAACATTTGCATGGTTTTATTTTGTTTTATACACACATATCAGTGGCAATTTTTTGTGTGTAAAATGACCATTAATAATTTAATTTTATTGTACCACTATAATGTACATTTACTTTTAACATTTTTTAAGTGTTAATAATTGCACTAAAACTGAAGTACTTATGATCTTAATGGCAACAACTGTTAAAAATAAGAAATAAATAAGGTTGTTATGTGAGTTAATCATTTATCTTATCATTTAAATACACATTTTTTGAGCTTCCCAATTGTTTGTGAAATGAGTCCCCAGATTGTTCACAAGTACCTACAATGTAGAAAAACCAAAACGTTGTGTGTGTGTGTATCTGCTGGTCCTTACAAGTTTGGTCTACCAGAAATTGTCCCCAGAATGTGGAAAAATGTCACATTGCTTTATTAACATATTTCCTGTAATTTGAAGTGCCCGCCGTTATTACAGGTATTACATGAATCATGAATTTGTTTGCTCCTAAAGCATTTAGAAAGGTGGGTCCCCAGATTGCAGGATCCAGCATGTAGTCCCCGGACTAGACTTAGACGTGTGTGTGTGTGTGTGCGTGCGTGCGTGTGTGTGTGAGAGAGAGAGAGAGAGAGATTATCAAGCATGCCAATCAGATATTTCCTGAGAAGCTATTAAAGTCTGTAAACATTACTTGGCGATTACATATAAAATCACACTGCCCTGTAGACAAGGTATTAAGTAGATGAGGAAAGACCTCTTGAGCACTAATAAAACTCATGCATTTTAATTATATATTTTGCTGGATGTGGTTTAACAATGAAATACAAAACAAACAGTACATATTGGACAATTCCTTTAATTATTTGTTTAAATTACTCTGCGTCATTCCTACTCCCCCTTCTGTAATTGTATATGCAAGTCTACTTCATACACTGGGGTCCCTAAAATACATTTAAAACTATGCAACTGAAGAGGAGCCAGTTGAGGTGGTTCGGGCATCTGATAAGGATGCCTCCTGGACACCTCCCTTTGGAGGTACAGTATACCAGGCACGGCCAACTGGGAGGAGGCCCCGGGGTCGACCCAGGAGGAATTATATCTCCCAGCTGGCATGGTAACGCCTGGGGATCCCACCAGAGGAGCTGGTAGAAGCGGCAGGGGAGAGAGATGCCTAGGACTCTTTGCTTACACTGTTGCCACCGCGACCCTGAATGGATAAGTGGAACAGATGATGAAGATGAAGACACTGCAACTGTAAGGCATCCAATGCAAAGACAAGGTTATAAATGCCATAATTTATTTATGTTTCTTTTTAAATCTCTTTGTCCTAGTCAGGGGCGGCACGGTGGCTCGGTGGGTAGCACTGTCGCCTCACAGCAAGAAGGTCCTGGCTTTGCATGTTCTCCCCATGTCTGCGTGAGTTTCCTCCATGAGCTCCGGTGTCCTCCCACAGTCCAAAAACATGCAGTCAGGTTAATTGGAGACACTGAATTGCTCTATAGGTGAATGTGTGTATGTGTGTATGCCCTGTGATGGACTGGTGCTCCGTCCAGGTTGTTACTGTGTGCTGTGTGCCCATTAAAAAGCTGGGATAGGCTTTTTAGAACAGGATAGGATAGAACACCCCCCCCCCCCCCCTTCTATCTGTTCTAGCTGTAACAACACATTTGAATAACTTACACATTTATACCTTTAACTTACATTACATTAAAGCATTTATGTACATGACAAAGGAATGAATGTGACTGAGGTGGACGCAAAATGAAAATTAAAAATACGTTTTGGGATTATTATCTTCCCACAAACATGTAAGGTTGCAAATGTAACACTTAGACAGAGACTCTAAAAAATTGCAGTGAAATGAAATTAGCACCCAGCATGTTGTATGAAAAGACAACATGCCCTAACACACTTTTCCCTTTTTTATCTTAGTGTGACAGATAATAACAAGCCATCAGTGAGTTTGCTCACCTCAGTACTAAAACAGCCTGCTGCACTGAGAACAGATTAAATATAAAAATGGCCTGGAAAGTTGAGAACTGTGTGTCATTAAATGTACTGTGCACTTTGGTAAACAGAGGGAAGAAAAAACTTTTATGGTGTGTTAACCCATTAAACTCAAATTTCCCCTCAAATTTTGAAGCCAGAGTAAAAACATAGTATCCTATGCTTTTAAGTATTTGAGTGCTTTTGGTCATTTTGTCTTCCTGTTTACCTTGACCTAGAATATATCCATCATTTCCTTCCCTCCTCTGTGATGAATCCTTGCTTGCGACCAACCTCATTTAATAAATAGATAAATAAATAAAGCAGGGAAGGGGGTTGAATGCCTTGAATTCCAGGCCAATATTTCCCATTCTTCTCTCCCTTTAGTGTCTCATCACTCTTCAATATAGGTCATGATGTGCTCTGCACTTATAAGTTATTATTAAGTCCTGTGAAGTAAATTCTGACTTCTGGTGACCCTGTGGAAAGTGCTGTTCAAGAACATTCGGTCTTCCGTTTGGTTCTTTAGACTTCTTAATGGTTCATTCATTAATAATTGTATCATAATTGTATTAATTCATCATATTACTCACTGTTCCTTACCTATTTTACCTTAGAAATTAGAAAAGTGAGTATCGCATTTAACAAAGTGTGTATTTTCAATGTGGGAATAATTCATACATGGTTTGCAAGTATTAAAGGAAAAATCTAGAGGAAACAAGACTGTTGTGTGAGTGAAGACATAATTAAAAGCAAAACAATAGGATTAATGATAAAAATTTTTTTTTTTTTTTTTTTTTTTTTTGGTTGTTGTTGCAATTTTTACTATTTCTAATCTTCTTTATAGAGCCACTTGCCATGTTTTGTTTCTAATAACTGTTTATGCTACTTTTACTTGCTACTTGGCCCACTTTTCTTGGCAGTATTGCTTAAAATTAACCACAATGAATTGCCCTCAAGCATGTACAGCTGGTTTAAGGTTTTGCCAGAGCATTAAAATAGGGTTTAAGACTTTGACAAGACTACACTAAATCTAAACTACATTTCTTACATTTCTACTAGTGGTGGGTGGATCGATCCAAATATCGATATTTTTGATACCAACGTTGGTATTGGAATCGGATTGATACTAGTGTGATTAGTTTTACTTTTTCTCTGCTACATTCAGCACGTTTCTTCCATTTCATCAGAAAGTAAAGACCATGTCTGCACAGACACTGCTCCTCTCACATCTTACATGCACACCTCGGTCCTCCCCTCCTGCTCTGCTATGTTTTGTTGTGGTACCGTCATGTTGTTGTGTTGTTAAAATCCTAACAGATATCAGTACATTGGTAGGCATTGGAAGATTATACGTTTTTGAATACTTTGTTTTGCACATACAAAAATAGGGGCAATTTTATGGAAATAATAGTGTAAACTATACGTACTTAAAGTACAGACGCACTTTGCGCACCCTACGCAAATGAATCGGAGCATGCGTACTGTGAGGCTCTTATTATGTGTGTTTGTGTTTCGGTGACTAAGTGCTCTTTTCTTTTGACTTTGTGCTTATAAATGTAAACAAAATAACATTGATTTTTTATTTTAAATGAACAAGGACACATGTATTTGGTCACTATAAAAATTAACAAATGTATTCACCCAGCAAACACAACTATGTGGTATGAGTTAGCCGATTGGTGGTGATACGTAATGTTGTGAGAAAGTAAAGCACCCAGAAACAAGAAATCGGACCGCTTTAAACATCTGAATTTATCTACAACCCTACTGAGAGCAGCTACTTACAAAAAATGTATGTACAGTAGACCCTTGAGTTACGAACGGTTTACCATACGGACATTTTGGGTTACGAACGATCTTTTGGAACTTAGCGTATGAACAAATTTCGGATTATGAACCGAAATTCGCAAAACATGTGTTTTCACGAACAAGTTGACTCCGACCGTCTCTCTCTCTCTCTCTCTCTCTCTCTCTCTCTATATATATATATATATACAGTATATACAGTATATATATACATATATATATATATATATATATATTTATATTTATATATATACACACTGAGCGAACATTCGGACAGCGAACGGTGTTTTTTTTCAGTGTTGACAATATTTTTTAAAATTCAATATTAAAATGGGCCCCATAGAATGTGCAGAGAAAGCTTAGTGGTGAGAAATCTATTACATTTGTAGTTGTATAATTACTCCTGCCAGTAGCTGTCACTGTGTATCAGACAGTGAGTAAGAGAGAAGAAGGAATTCGGCTGAGTAAAGTATTCTTTCTTTCATGCAATTACACCTACAAAATACCACACTATTAAAATAAAGAAGAAAATAATAGAGAAATATGAGAGTTATTGTTGATTCTGGTAGATACATTTTATAAAAAAATTTATATGGTGTATGGTACAGCACACGTTTATTATTATTATGTTTATTATTATTTATTACAGTATTATCTATTCTATAATTTAAGATTAAGGGAAAATATAGTTGTATTTATAACAAAAAAGACCATTTAAGACATTAGAAAGGTTAGGTAAGGGGGTTGGTTTGGGAGGTCTGGCACGGATTAATTCTATCTACATTATTTCTTATGGGAAAAATAGGTTTAACTAGCTAACATTTTGATTTAAGAACAGCCCTTTGGAACCAATTAAATTCGTAACTCAAGGGTCCACTGTATTACAATAATACACATAAAGATCATGAAAATTCATTCAGATTCGTTAATTTGATGCATCTACCTTAATTATTAAAAAGTATCGGTATCTGCGATACTGGCCCTGTATTTACTTGGTATCGGATCGATACCAAATATTGCAGTATCGCACACCACTAATTTCTACACAGGTTTTTAGAGAGCTGATAGGTATGATAAGTCAACCAGATCCTAAAACCACAAAGCATCCCCATACCATCACCACCAGGCACCTTTACTTATAACTGTATAGAGACTTACATTCAGCTGATCCTAATGTAATGAACAGGAGTCAATAATGTTACTAATGTATAGTGTTGCATCTCATAAAGGTTAATGTTTATTGCATTATAGTGTTTTGATCCATCCATAAAATGTATAATAATCTGTAAAATAATCTCCCTCTTCCTACTCCCCCACATTTGTTGAGGACCTTGAGTGGTACTAAAAAGATACTAATACCAAACATACCGAGTAAATACTCAATTTTAAGCACAACTGATTGCCAGTAAACTTCTTTGGTGTCAGCAAGGGGTCACACAACACGTGTACAGTCAAACACATAACTTCCTCACTCCACCGTTTACATACTCTTGGAGGGCGGCACGGTGGCTAAGTGGGTAGCACTGTCGCCTCACAGCAAGAAGGTCCTGGGTTCGATCCCCAGGTGAGGTGGTCTGGGTCCTTTCTATGTGGAGTTTGCATGTTCTCCCCATGTCTGTGTGGGTTTACTCCGGGTGCTAAGGTTTCCTTCCACAGTCCAAAGACATTCAAGTGAGGTGAATTGGAGATACTAAATTGTCCATGACTGTGTTTGATATAACCTTGTGTAATGACTGCCGTTCCTGTCATGAATGTAACCAAAAGTGTAAAACATGACGTTAAAATCCTAATAAACAAACAAACAAACATACTCTTGGTTTATACACCAAAACATATATATTAAAAATGTTTTGTGACACCTCAATTCTACATTATTGTTTATGCTCCTGGTCAAATCAAATAATTTTTTAAATCTTGCATTGATTTAATTGCACACTAAATGCTTCATTATGAGTTTGACCTGATATTTCTGTTAACATAAAAGTCCAGGTTAAAGCTATTACTCCTGAGAGGCTTGACCAGATTTCAGTCAAGTGTGAACATATTGAGCCATACTCTCACTCCCCATGCATTTAAAATGTGCAGTGATTTTTTTTCTTCTTCTGTCAAACATTGAGAATTCTCCTTCACAGTTCTCCTTTCACAACAGATGGAGTCAGTGTGTATTCTGATGCCGCTGTGTGTAATCAGTCGATATGATAAGGCTGCCACACTGTTGGCATGCAAGTCGGAGCTCTCAAAGAGCTCTTGATGAAAATTCTTGATGATTCTTGATGAAAGTCACGTGGTCATTGACTCAATACATATGACACAAGGTTGACTTCAAGCAAAATCACAATCCTTCATCAGATGCTTATCTCCAGGACTAACGTCAAACATGGCAAAGATGTGGAGAGTGAATATGCTCTCAGAATTTAAGTGCACCAGTCCGTGAATAATTCCAGCATTCAGTTGGTTGAGACGTATATTTTTTGCTGTCATTTCATTGAAATGAGTTGGGGAGTGTAATGATAGGACCTTCCTTCAGAAGGATAACTTTCAACTTTGAATGGGTGAAGGTAATTACAGCTTTAGAAATACACACATGCAACAATACAAGTTAAAGCACAATACTACACGATACCATTATTGTTAAGCATGACTTGTATACAGAGTGTAGCAATGCATGTGTAGTGATTATTTAATTCCTAAATTGCATATGGTATTTAGACTGCACATTTACATATAATGTATTCCACAAAAGACAACATACCATGATACTTTGTTTATACTACTTTCTTGGCAAATAAAGCTTTAAGACACCTACTATTATAAAATTACTACATATATTGCATTTTTTCCCGTTTTTCCTCCCAATCTAGTTGTATCCCTATACCCTATTGCATTTTTAGAAGAAGAAAATATACTTTGTCATATATGCATATACAGGTGTACAGTACAATGAAATTATTTCTTCGCATATCCCAGCTTGTTTGGAAGTTGGGGTCAGAGCACAGGGTCAGCCATCGTACGGCGCCCCTGGAGCAGAGAGGGTTAAGGGCCTTGCTCAGGGACCCAACAGTGGCTGCATAGCAGAGCCTGGATTTGAACCGCCAATCTTTTGGTTGATAGCCCAAAGCTCTACCCACTAGGCTACCACTGTCCCAGTTTTGCTTCCTCTGTACTATTGCTGACTTTTACTTTGACCAAGGAGAGCCATGACTAACAAACACCCCCTCTGACACGTGTGCAGTAGCCAAATGCATCTTTTCACCTGCATGTGACGTATGGGTCTCGCACACCGATCCCCATTATTCCATACCTCTGTTCAGGAGCCATCTATTAGCCAGCAGAGATCATAACTGCATCAGTTATACTCATCAGTCCGGCAACAAACCCGATGGATGAGCCAATCATTGTCCATGTAGGCGCCCAGCCTGCCGGTAGCAGAGCTGAGATTTGAACTCACAAGTTTGAGATGTCAGGTCTGGTGTGCTAGCATGTTTTACCACTGCGCCGCCTGAGCATTCTCTTGACCTTATTTTGTCAATTTAATATTGCATGTGAACTGAAAGCGTACTTCTCTCTGAATTTAACTTCAAAGCATTCTCTGCTTACTGTACAATCTCAAGCATGGAAAGATAGGTGAATCGAAGTTGGCTAATAAATGTGCATAGTTTTGCTTTTAACCATCTCTGTTTCCCAACCAGCACACTACTTTACTAAAAATATGATAAATTAGTACAATATTATTGGTGTCATTACTTTATTAAATACTATAGATTATGTGGTCTCCTAAAATTCTTATTTGTGTAGCAAAAGTGAAATCTGCCCACAAGATCATCATGTCAAGAATGGTTGTAGACCTTCTACCATATGGAATTTAAGACAATAACATTATATAATGTATATCGTAGATACTGTACATCCTGCACTTGCTGCTTATCCTCTGATTAGATGGTAAACTGCATTTCGTTGCCTTGTACATGTGTAATGACAATAAAGTTTAATCTAAAATGATGCCTGTTTTTGGTTTACTAATTGCATAGACATTGTTTTTGGGCGGAGAAGTTAATTCATGTTTTTAAGCCAAATAAGGGCAGAATTTTGTGTTATTTGCAGCCATAAAAACTAACAAATAGATAATGTTTATAGATAAAGTCTTTTTTTGTTGTTGTTTATAGTTCCCTGTTGTGTATTGCCATCCGTTGCCAGTTGTACCTTTCTGTTCTGGCCCATAGGATGGCCACAGACCGTCACTTATCCCTTCCAGCACTCATCCATTAATTCCAATAGTAAGTTCTTATTAATTGGCCAGCGTTGAATACTCACACAGAGCTTTACTGTGCATGGAGAGTCACACTAATCTACACATGGGTCTCCCTACCACCTAAGTGAGTATATTGAGTACAGACACAGTATATTGTAGTGGTAGAGAGGAGTGACCCTAGCTGACCTCCCCACCCTCAAACACAATCACTTGTGTTTGTTGGATGTCCAGTCAGGTCAATAGCATTGCTGAAAATCGACCTCTGATCTCAGGGGTAGTGTGCTAGTGCATTCTTTCATTTAAAGTATACCATTAATCTCAGCCTGCTGACACTACTCCAAATAATACATCACAAACATCTCTATATTGCATTAAATATTAAACTGATATAATGTACTATAGGTGACCAAAACATATTTGTCCTCCCTTTATGTGAAATATTACACAATGAGTAGCATTGGATTAATGCGGCATAACATTTTATCCTCATGTGACCATTATGTATTATATGACCAAAAGTACAGTATGTGGACCTTTCTTTTAATTATGGATTTCTTGTTTGAGCCCCTGATAAAATGTACAAAATATGTTTTATAAAATAAACTGTATGATTTCAACTTTGTGCACAGGGACATAGTAATGTTAGAACAGGAAAAGCCTTTGTCCAAAGTCCATGAAGACATGGTTTGACCAGTTTGGCATGGAGGAAATCCAACCCGAATCTTGACCGGGGAAAGCCGCACACTTACATATTCCCCTTCAACAAGCCAACTTCTTTTCACTTGCCAAAGACTTGGGCTGCGTCCGAAATCGCATACTTAAGCAGTACGCACTAGAGTGGAGGCAGTGCACACTGCTCGGCCGGTAAAGCAGTACGCTATTTCAGTATGCAAGTGGTGCAGTATGCACGCAACCTCGTACGTACTTGTTCGCTGTCTTACCAACGTCACGTGATGCATGACGTCTCATCGCCACAGTTATAACAATCTCTGCTTTTGCGTACTGTTCAGTATGGAAGTATGTGATTTCAGACGCAGCCATGGTCTCACAGAGAGCAGCATCATGTATGAAGAGTCACATGTCACTGCTCACTGTGAATCAAATCACATCTCTCATGCAGGTGCCTTAACCAACTTACAGAGGCCGCAATTGCAGCAATTATGAACCTATTTGACAGCCAAATGTGTCTTTGTGGGTGCCCAGACGGTTGGTTGACAGTTGACAGAACTGCTGACATTTGAATTTAAAAGCTTTGAATCTCAGTGGTGGTGGACTAATGCAATAGACTGCCCCAACATCAAGCTGTTGTTTGTAATTTGTAATTTTGCCTACCCACTGAATAAAATTACATGTTTTTGAAGTATGAAGTAAGTCAAATGTAGGCACATATTGCAGTTCCTATTATTAACTATTACATTGTAATTTTTAACTGCTGACACCCACTACTTTTAACTGCTAACAGCTGTACTTCATTAACTTAGTCTGTTCATGTTCTTATTATTGTTTTTGTTTTTAATGTCTGTTCTGGTGTTTTGGGTGTGTTTTTGCCAGTATATACAGGCCAAATATACAGTATATATACACACACTGATATGCTATTTGCCACGTTATTTATTTAAACATTGAAACTGTATAAAATGGTCCTGTACACTGTTTGCATTTTGCAGCATATACACAACCATGTATAACATTACGAGCACTGACAGGTAAAGTGAATAACACTGATTATCTCATTATCACGGCACCTGTTAGTGGATGGGATATATTAGGCAGCAAGTGAACATTTTATCCTCAAAGTTGATGTGTTGGAAGCAGGAAAATGGGCAAGTGTAAGGATTAGAGCGAGTTTGACAAAGGCCACATTGTGATGGCTAGATGACTGGGTCAGATCATCTCCAAAACTGCAGCTCTTGTGGGGTGTTCCCGGTCTGCGGTGGTCAGTATCTATCAAAGGTGGTCCAAGGAAGGAACAGTGGTAAACCAGCGACAGGGTCATGGGCGGCCAAGGCTCACTGATGCACGTGGGGAGCGAAGGCTGGACCGTGTGGTCTGATCACACAGACGAGCTACTGTAACTCAAACTGCTGAAGAAGTTAATGCTGGTTCTGATAGAAAGGTGTCAGAATACACAGTGCATTGCAGTATGTTGCGTATGGGGCTGCATAGCCACAGACCAGTCAGTTAGGAAGGTGGTCATAATGTTATGTCTAATCAGTGCAACTTTAATTTTATAATTGCACATGAAAAGGTTATGCCTCTTTGTCATGTCTCAATGCATTGTGCATTGTATTATGCCTATGAACATTGCATTGTGTTAATGAACTTTAATAATTTATTTATTTTAAATAAAAGGGTGGTGGTGTGTGTGTGGGGGGGTGGGGGTGGGGTTCACTACTCTAAATATAGGACTGGCAAATGTCAAAAGCAAACAGATTTGCCCTTTTACTTTATACAGACCCACTGACACACAGCTTGTTCTGTTTTAGAAGTAACAACAATATGTAATCATGCTTTTTGGGGATTGAGTTTGATAAAACACAATCCTGCCTGGGTCTGGGGTTATTGGACTTCATGTTTTTGGTGTCAAACAGTAAAACATTTTGTTGTTCTTACTGTGGAAATCAATATACTGATAAAGAAAGAGAACAGCTGTTATGAATTTTAGTTGATTAGGGAATGCTTTGGCCAGTCTTCCAGAAGTTGTTAAAGGCTTTACCTGTGAAACTGCTCCAGGCTGTGTTCCAAGAATGTGTTCAATAACACTAAAATAGAATTGTTGACATTTTTCAGTGAAAAAGAGAAATAAACCTTGACTTTGTGGGTGCTGTCACCTCACAGCAAAAAGGGCATGGGTTCGTTTTCCCCAGCCAAGCAACCAGGTTCCTTTCTGTGTGAAGTTCACATGTTCTCCATGTGTCTGCATGGGAGTCCTTCTGGTCAGGCCAATTGGAGCTACAAAAAAATTCCCTTAATTGTGTATGGGCTGGTGAGCAATCTGTTGTGTACCTTACTCCCAATGAACTGAACCCACTGACCCACCAATGATTCAATGGGAGCAAGTTTCAACAGACCACAGAGCAGGTATTATTTAGGTGGTGGATCATTCTTAGCACTGCAGTGACACTGACATGGTGGTGGTGTGTTAGTGTGTGTTGTGCTGGTATGAGTGGATCAGACACAGATCAGCCATAACATTAAAACCACCTCCTTGTTTCTACACTCACTGTCCATTTTATAAGCTCCACTTACCATATAGAAGCACTTTGTACTTCTACAATTACTGACTGTGGTCTATCTGTTTCTCTACATACATTTTTAGCCTGCTTTCACCCTGTTCTTCAATGGGCAGGACCCCCACAGAGCAGGTATTATTTAGGTGGTGGATCATTCTCAGCACTGCAGTGACAATGACATGGTGGTAGTGTGTTAGTTTGTGTTGTGCTGGTATGAGTGGATCAGACACAGCAGCGCTGCTGGAGTTTTTAAATACCGTGCCCACTCACTGTCCACTCTATTAGATGCTCCTACCTAGTTAGTCCACCTTGTAGATGTAAAGTCAGAGACGATCGCCCATCTATTGAAGCTGTTTGAGTTGGTCATCTTCTAGACCTTCATCAGTGGTCACAGGCTGCTGCTCACTGGGTGCGGTTGGCTGGATATATATTTGGTTGGTGGACCATTCACAGTCCAGCAGTGACAGTGAGGTGTTTAAAAACTCAATTGGCATTGCTGTGTCTGATCCACTCATACCTGCACAATACACACTAACACACCACCACCATGTCATTGTCACTGCAGTGCTGAGATTGATCGACCACCCAAATAATACCTGCTCTGTAGTGGTCCTGGGAGAGTCCTGACCAATGAAGAACAGCATGATAGGGGGCTAACAAAGCATGCAGAGAAACAGATGGACTACGGTCAGTAATTGTAAAACTACAAAGTGTTCCTATATGGTAAGTGAAGCTGATAAAATGGACAATGTGTGTAGAAACAAGGAGGTGGTTTTAATGTTATGGCTGATCGGTGTATATATATATATATATATATATATATATATATATATCTTCCTATTATTTTAGAATTGACTTGTCAAGCAAGATTATGGTCATCAGGTGTATACCGTTTTTTTTTTTATAGATTTAAAAACCTAAGCCCAGACACAAGGCAGTAAAGCTTAATTTTTGCTACTTGTATTCACACTTCCACTCATTACTCACAGCTCTTGACCGAAGACTGAACTTCAGCATAGAGTGGCTTCTGCACAGAAGGCTTTGTTCATATGCCCATGATTTTCAGTATAAAAGCTATATAATATAAACTCTAAGGCTGGTTGGAAATCAATATTACAAATTAGAATAGTTGCAAAGGATGACTGAGAACCACTTTGTGTCATTTCTTTTGACCATTGTACATTTAACTACATATTATACTTATATAGTGAACTACTTATGTGCCCCAAGGGACATGAAAAGGTCCTAAATCAATGAGAAAGCAAAGGGTGAAGAAATCAAGACTGGAAAAGTACCTGCAAATAAGAAGTGTAAAGGTCTTTGGGCATGCTGCCAGTCTACTAATCCTTCTGTTGACAGATTTTCTTCTTTGAGTAACAGAACTAGAAAAAAGTGTGCATTTGCAGAAAAAAGACAAGCAAAGAAGAATACAGACACTTTTAGTGGCAAATTTCCAAAATCCAAAAGGGCCATATGTAAAAACCAACAATAATAGTAAAAAATAAGAATAGGCACTTCAGTGGTGCAGTTTCTTATGAAAACCCACTTATGTTAACAATGTCAACAGTGTTATCAACTGGGCCAGGTATCTAATGTACAGTACATAGACATTATTGTCTATGTGTTTGGGCGGAGTGCGGATGGCCAAAGAACTACGATTGATTGGCGCCCCATTCAGGGAATTTTTTATATATCTATATAAGGAAAATTATATACTTCCAACTTTGAGGCAACAGTTTAATGAAAACCCTTTTCCTCTTCCAGCATTACAGCTCCCCTGTGGAAATGTCTATAAAGATGTGAAGGAAAGCTTGCTCTAAAGAAACTCCAGTGGCCTGAACAGAGCCCTGACCTCAGCAACACTGAACAGCTTTGGAATGAACTGGAACATCAATTGACACTTTGCAAAGTAAGTGAACAAAATTTTATTTTAATATCCCACAGGGGGTATTTGCAACATTACAGCAGCTTTCAAGAATTTAGAGATATAAATATTTATACATATATTTAAACATAGAAATGTTGTAATGTATATACATTACAAAAAATAATAGACTTTAAAAAGATTGAAAAAGAGAAACCTAAATCAAATCCAGGGTGTGAAAACCCTTTGCCTTCAAAACAGCATCAATTCTTCTGAGTACACCTGCACACAGTTTCTGAAGGAACTCAGCTGGGAGGTTGTTCCAAACATCTGGGAGAACTAACCATAGATCTTCTGTGGATGTAAGCTTGCTCAAATCCTTCTGTCTCTTTATATAATCCCAGACAGACTTGTTAATGATGAGATCAGGGCTCTGTGGGGGCAATATCATCACTTCCAGTACTCCTTTTTCTTCTTTATGCTAAATAATGTTCTTAATGACATTGACTGTATGTTTGAGGTCGTTGTCCTGCTGCAGACTAAATTTGGAGCCATACAGACGTCTGTGTCTGTCTGTCTGAGTGTGTGCGTGTGTGTGTGTGTGCAAAACCTTCATATATAGAAGAAGAATCATATATAGCCCTAAGGACACACAGGGTGTGTGCAAGATTAAGCAAGGGTTAACATTTTGTCTAATGTATTTTTTGCCTCGTAGCCAGTGTTTCTGGGTGCTGGAAGAGACACAGTGACACTGTCCAGGATACTGTGATTAGTGATAAATGATCACTATCATTTATCACTAATCACTGCATATGTGATTAGTCATTTATCACTAATCACTGCATTTAATCACATAAATGATCACTGCATACCAATGCAGTATCAAATCCCAATTAATACTTTATTATGTAACTATTTCATTTTCAGTAATATTAACATAATTCATGTAATATTGCTTAATCATATTAAAGCTAAATCATATTAAGCCAAAAAGACCAGGCAGCTCTAATTACATTCATTCTGCCATGGATATTTTAGCTTCTTTATCTTAGATGCTAATTGGGATTAAAAATTGCAAGGTTGTGCCAAGAGAAAGGGTTTGTGACTTTTCATATTCTAATACACACCTACACCAATGAGGCATAACATTATGACCACCTCATTGTTTCTACACTCACTGTGCATTTTATCAACTCGACTTACCACATAGAAGCACTTTGTAGTTTTACAATTACTGAGTGTAGTCCATCTGTTACTCTACATACTGTTTTCGCCTGCTTTCACCCTGTTCTTCAATGGTCAGGACCCCACAGAACCACTACAGAGTAGGTATTATTTGGATGGTGGATTATTCTCAGCACTGCAGTGACACTGACATGATGGTGGTGTGTTAGTGTGTGTTGTGCTGGTATAAGTGGATAAGACACAACAGCAGAGTAATATCCAGTCAACAGCGCCCTGTGGGCAGCATCCTGTGGCCATTGATGAAAGTCTAGAAGATGACAAACTTAAGTAGCAATAAGTGAGCGATCGTCTCTGACTTTACATCTACAAGGTGGGCCAACTAGAATGCAGTGTCTAATAGAGTGGACAGTGAGTGGACACAGTATTTAAAAACTCCAGCAGCGCTGCTGTGTCTGATCCACTCACAACACAAGCTAACACACCACCATCATGTCATTGTCACTGCAGTGCAGAGAATGATCCACCACCTAAATAATACCTGCTCTGTGGTGGTCCTGACCATTGAAAAACAGGGTGAAAGCAGGCTAAAAATGTATGTTGAGAAATAGATGGACTACAGTCAGTCATTGTAGAACTACAAAGTGCTTCTATATGGTAAGTGGAGCTGATAAAATGTACAGTGAGTGTAGAAACAAGAAGGTGGTTTTAATGTAATGGCTGATCAGTGTATATCAGTCTGAACAATGCTAAAGAAAGAAAAATAAGACATTATTCGTCTGTAAATGATATCATCTGAGAACATGAGGCATAAGCTGATTAGACCTCTGTTCTCACGCCACTCCATCTAGATTGATTGTCTGCTGTAGATTGTCATCACTTTTATTGATATAGTGCTGTTCTCATGCTCAAGGATGCTTACATTTACTTTAGTTTTTCAAAGAGGCTTACAATTTTCAAAACACAGAACAATAAAGACAGACATGCATACAAAAAAACACAAAATGTTTCGGTATAGTAGCATAGCAGCAGTAAATGCAGCCACACACAGCCAAAGATCAGAGCATTGTAGTAGTGGCATTTTTGTAAGGATTTAAAGATTGACAAATTACTAATCATTGTTATTAAAAAAGCATGGAACTGCCTAAATCATTCAAACATTTGCTTTAAATCAGTGATGTCTGCTAGGAGGTTACCAAGACTATGAATGAACTGAACCAATAGAAAAGCTGGTGTAAGTTCTAACCAACCAGTGAGTACCACCAAATTGATATATAAAAATATTAGTTTGTGCTTAAACATTATGATGTTTGAGATCACCGTCTGATTCTAAATACCCTGTATAACAACCATAGATAAATATCTGCACACCCCTTTCACCTTCTCCATGTTTTATTATGTTACAGTCTCATGCTATAATAGATTGAGCTCTTTTTTTGCCTTAAATATCTACACACAATTGCGAAAACAAGGTTTAGAAAATATGCAATTTTATTTTACTGACAAAAATAATTTATTCAGGGGTTACATATCTGTACACACCCTTAGCCTAATACTTGGTTGATGTACCTTTGCTTCAAGGCGTCTTGGGACAGAAGCTACGAGCTTGGCACACTTGTTTCTGGACATTTTTGCCCATTCCTCTTGGCATATCCTTGCAAGCTCCGTCAGGTTGGATGGGGAGCGTCGGTACACAGCCATTTTCAGCTCCTTCCACAGATGTTCGATTGGATTCAGGTCTGGGCTCTGGCTGGGCCACTCAAGGACATTCACAGACTTTCTCTGAAGCCACTACTTTGTTCACTTGGCTGTGTGCTTCGAGTCGTTGTCATGTTGGAAGGTAAACCTTCTCCCCAGTCTGAGGTCCAGAGCGCTCTGGACTAGGTTTTCTTCATGGATCTTGGTGTACTTAGCTGCATTCATCTTTCCCTCTATCAGAACTAGTCGCCCTGGTCCCGTTACCAAAAAACATCCCCACATCATGATGCAGCCACCGGCAAGCTTCACTGTAGGGATGGCATTAGCCAGGTGATGAGTGGTGCCTGGTTTCCTCCAGACGTGACGGCCAAAAAGTTCAATTTTGGTTTCATTAGACAAAAGAATCTTGTTTCTCATGGTTTAAGAGTCCTCTAGGTGCCTTTTGGCAAACTCCAAGCGGGCTGTCATGTGCCTTTTACTAGGGAGTGGCTTCCGTCTGGCCACTCTACCATAAAGGCTGATTTGTGGAGTGCTTCCTGGATGGTTGATCTTCTAATAGGTTATCCCATCTCCACAAGGATACACTGGAGCTCTGTCAGAGTGACCCTCTGGTTCCTGCTCACCTCCCTGGCCAAGGCCTGTCTTCCCCGATCATTCAGTTTGGCAGAGTCAGTGAAGGGCCTTGCTCAAGGGCCCAAAAGTGGCTGCATGGCAGAGCTGGGATTCAAACTCTCAGCTTCTCAGTTAATAACCCAAAGCTCTACTCACTAGGCTACCACTGTCCCTATTTTTATTTCATAGTTCAGCAGATGCACACAATTGAAGAGAAGCTTGGGCTTCTTGTGCAGTTAAACTGTTGAAACCAAAGGCAGCTAATAAGCTTAAAGCCATACCTATGTCAACTGGTTCAGTAAGCAAAAGAATTGAGGATTTATTGACAGAAATTCAGTCTCAGCTCTTTGACATTTGATGCATGCAGGCGGTTTTCAGTTCAGCTGGATAATTCAAGGGCTAGAGCGAATGTTGCTAAATTAATTGTTCTGGTGCAATACACATTGAATAGTAAGAATTCTAAAGCATGTCTGTTCTGTAAAAGGGTTTCAGGTAAGACAAGAAGTAAGGATTTTTAGTGTTGGATTAATTTGTAAGAGAAGCTGAACTAATCTGGGAAGATTCTACAGATGGTGCAGCTGTGATAACTGGTCATTAAAATCAGATTACTGTAGAAACCAGAACATCACTGCAACACATGATGTTACATGACAGGCACTACACTGAAGAAAAAGTGTCTGAAATGTTTTGTTTACAAAACATCTGTGCTGACTGTAAACTGTGTTAAACCAAGAGCACTACAGACACACTTGCTTTAACATTTAACATAAAAAAGAGATGAAGCTGTGCACGAGGTACTTCAGGTTTATTCTCAGGTGTATTGGCTCTCTCGTAACATATTGCAGCTGTTTTTTTCTCAGTATGGACTAAAATAAAAGAGCAGCAATGTTTTACAACCTGGTCTGTGTAGCCAAAGTAGCCCCAGCTGACTGATTTATTCAAAATTATTCAACAGCTTTAGTCTGTCTGTCCAAGGCAGCTATGTAAACTGAAAGTCAGTGCCACAATCACTGTGTTTATTAGGAAAATAAAGCTTTGGGGCAAACAACTAAATAGAAGTTCTGCAGTTTATCAGACTGACTGTATAATTATAAATTACATAATAATTACTGCATGTATACACACAACCAGCTTTTCAATTCATGTAGGGAGACAGAAGTTGGCAACATGTACCTCAATGCTTTGTGAACATTTTTGTTAATACCTCTCTGACTACATTGAGGATTGTATAGAGGATAATAGAAATTCTCAAGATGTCCTGTGATAGGGCCGCTCAGGTGGTGCAGCGGTAAAAACACACGCTGGAACCACAGCTGGGATCTCAAATACATCGTATCAAATCTCGGCTCTGCCTGCCGGCTAAGGTTGAGTGGCCACATAAACAACAATTGGCCGGTTGATTGATGCCGCCTGCACAGAGATGAGAAAAGAGAGCTCTCAGGGTGTGTGTCTCCGTACACAACACTGAGCTGCACTGCACTCGTCAAAGTGTAGGTGATAAGATGCATATGGCATGCTGCGCACAAGTCAGAGGGGGCATGGGTTAGCTTTGTTCTCCTCAATCAGAGCAGGGATCAGCATTGGTGGAGAGGAAGCATGACACAATCAGGCAATTGGACGCGTTAAAAAAAAGGGAGAAAAAGAAGAGAAAAACTAAAAAAAAAAGCAAACAAAAAAGATATCCTGTGATAGAACATTGTAGAACTACTGAAGGGAGTTTTACCTACACTGCAAAAAATGTGGAGTAAGTAAAATGCTATATTATAAAATGCAAAATAATTTTACATTATTCAATTCATCATCAATGATTACCATATACAAAAACCACTATAACCGACAGACAACATTTTTTGTCAAACTTTTTTATTTGTTTTGCTCAATTAATGGAAATGCATTTTTTTACTTACAGTTCAGTGTACAAAGTGTCTTTCAAACAGCGTGTTTTCTAAAGTCTCACTCGCTACACAAAAGTAAAAAATGTAAATGGAAAACAAACTATAAAAGTGTCACAGTGTAAGGACAAAATAAATGATATCAATCTGTCAAAAACATTTTGAAAACTTGCAGTAAAAAATAAAAATAGATGCAAGTAAAAGTTTGTCAGAAACACTTGCTCCAGGTGGACTGACTGTAGTTATCCTCCTGAACTCATCTTTCACCTAAGACAAAGAACTAAAAAATAACATAAATTAGTAATTATAAAGTTTATGTAGACCTCAGAATGTTATGTTACATATTATAATTCAGTTTTACTTTCTCAAGGTTTGCTCACAGGTTGCCTAATAAGGCACATTTGTATTTGAAAGACCTGGGACTATACAGCCTCAGACAGATTTATTTTTAAGTAGCAAAACAGGCTTTCATAATCATTAGACAAAAGAACTATTTTAGAACCAACGTTTTAAGCCCACGTTCTTTAAACGGAACAAGTTATCCCGATTAATATAACTACATAACATTCATTCTGCCATGCTAACGGATGCTAATTTGGAGTCAATAGTGTAGAAAGTTAAACAAATTTTAAATATTTATAATATTAACTGGCACGGTAATACTGTATAATTTCTTAAAAAATGACAACTTACCATAAAACAGTCCCCTTTGGCCAAAGTATGTCCTCAACAACCGAAAAACCTTGTGGTGAGAAGACTTGAGAAGATTCAAAAGTCTCAGCTGCTCGTTTTGCACTCCGTGTGTGAAACATGTTCGAACTTGCCAGGCAATGCGCATGCGTGGAACATAAAGTAATATTTACTAGAAGTTTTTAGTTTTGCTTTGCTTCAATCCAAGAAACAAAAAACATAGTTAATTTTACTTGGTATTTAGAATAAAATTTACTAATGTATTTGATAACAAATAATTACAAAGAAACACCAAGTAACACACTAAATTATATGTGACATTCTTAAGTAGCAAGACTGTACTAGAATATTCTTGTATAAAGTACTTTAAAAATCTTCACTCTATTTACTAAGTCAAAAAATCATTTTTTGCAGTGTACTACTCCCCTTATACATACCTCTGTAAACTATCATTCTAAGCAATAAATGCCAAAAAGAACACATGATGTTTTGGAAAAACACTATTAATATGGTCACCAGGAGTCTGAATCAACTTTACAGCACTTAATTAAATATGTAAAATACACATGCACATTTTCCACTAAATTGTTTCATTCCATGACATCCAGTATTAATTTAATTAATTAATTTATTAAACATTTAATTGACATGTTTGGTGTAACATTCTTTCACTGGCAGGACAGATTATTTTACTTCATTAAACATCTTCTTTTCTTTGCCCATAATGATCTTTATGTGAGGAAGTATAAGCACCACTTAGCACTAGGGTCTTAAGAGTCTGACTTTAGACCTTTCCCTTGGTTGTGGTCTGAGAAAAGTTTGGCATGTTGTCATAAGTCTGCATGGTTTTACTTTAGGATTTTACTCACCATGCCCAAAACATATAGGTTGGTTGGATGCTGTAAATGATCTCTGAGCTGCCCTGATGGATTGGTACCCTGCCCAGAATTACAGTTTTTTTTCTTTGCTAATATGCAGTGTTTTAGGTAGTGCTGGCCCACCTTAGAATTTAATGCCATCATGAGTAGAAGCTTTGCTTAGAACCACATTCAAATGGGGTACAATAAAATTGCTAAAATTTTTATTTTACAATAAAAAAACAACAAATATTCAGAATTATTCCAACTCCTATGAATATCTATGAATAATTGTATATGATTACTTTTTAAAAAATACAGCCTTTTTTAAAAGAGTCAAAAGCAATCTTTTGTTGCATTACTTCATCTACAGCCTTTTAATTGCTGCTCAGGCATTTACTGCATCTTTAGAAACCCAAAATAGGAACCCAGATGCAGCTCTCCCTCCAAATACAGCTCTATAATAATCAAGCTTCATATCCTATTGTACGCTGCAGAGCAGTCCACAGAGACGTGCTTTATGGAAGCCCTGGCAGAACATTAGAATGGGCAAACATCCATAAACCAGAGTGCTTGGCAGCCTACACACACCTCTGCTGCTGCTTTTTTTTTTTTTTTAATGCCTGACAATTCTGCCAGCAATCCTATGTGATTCTTAATCAGTCATGTGCTATTTCAGATTTCAGGTTGTTGAAGAGCGTGTGAAACATGTATGACAGCTGTGCACAGGCTGCCCACAAGTGCGACTCAAAGTTACCTTTCAGGAAAACAAGAAACGAAACCAAAAAGTGAGAGAACAGAGAAACGCAAGAGTGGGAAACTGTTTAGAATGCAACATTCAGGGTAGCTGAACAAGCGTTTACTTCTAGTTGTAATCAGAATTCTCAAACAAAAAAAAAGAGATTATCTAATCATAGTAAATTACAAATGATGATGTAAAAAGGTGGCAGTATTGTTCAGGACCTTGTGTTTTTGCCACAAACCTCTGAAAACCTGGGTCAAATCTTCTCATATGTCTGAATCCACATTGCAGTATGGCTATATATGTCTAAATCTTTCACATAAATTGAGTAAAACAAATTAAAAATGCCTTTTTATTTTATTCCCTTCTTTCAGCTGCTACCTTTTGGGGATGCTACAGTGAATCATTGACCACATCTGACTTTGTTTTTATTTGACTCAGTGACTTTAATTTCCTTTCACATCTTAAAAACTTGGATTGGCTGCTCCAATTAGGCATTTAGTTCTTCTACATATACTTTGAAGCAGAGAGTTTTCTGTAAGTCACCCTAGATAAGAGTGTCTGCTATATAATGTAAATGTACATTGCCTAGAGAAAACCATCATCCCTTTTGGCACATAAAAAGAAAAAAAAAAAGCGAACTGACACACGCCCATCTTTTCACCTGCACAAGGCGAATTCATATGCGGATCAGCTTTGTGTACAGAGAGCCACATCCTGATTGCATTATTCCTCTACTCTGTGCAGACGCTATCAATCAGCCAGCATTGGTCATTATTGCATCAGTTGTGAGGTCCCTATCCGGCTCCCTTCCTGGATGAACAACAGCCAAACGTTGTTTATATAGCCGCCTAGCCTAGCTGTATTGCGATGTATTCGAAAGCCCAGCTCTGGTGTGCTAGCATATTTTACCTTTCTTTCTTTTTTCATCTGTAAAATGACATTATAACCACCATCATCAAAGTGAAAATTTCACTTTCAAAAAGTCTGTAAATTGTTATAGTTAATTAGCAATCTGGATAACTAACCAGCCATGTAGAGTAACCATTATAAACCTAGTCAGGTACAACCAATCAACTTCCAGATCACACCAGGCCAATTTGCCTACTCATGACATCAGTTGTAGTGGTTTTGATTTATTCAGAATAAAACCAGCTGTTACTTGGGAATTCCAATACTAGTAGTGCATGACAACACAAAATGTCACCAATGGTTGGAAAGATGCTTTTAAACAGGCTCTGGGATAAAGTTGTGAAGAGGTACGAATCAGGAGGATACAAAAATATTTTAGCAGCTTTAACTATCCCTCTGGATACCATTCAGAGTGTTATCAGGATGTGGAAAGAGACTGATGGCTGTAATTTAACCACAAGGTAGCTCCACAGTACTAAATCAGGGAACTGATCACTTTGCAACGAATTCATTCTCAGAACTGTTTCTACAGTTTTTTCTCATTACCTTAATGTTGTAAGGCAAATGTGTAAATAAAGATAAAAATGATATTTTTAGCTTTTATTACAGACTGTACAACAAAAAAAGTGACAGGTTGATTTTGAAGGTTATAAAGATATCCTATAGACACTGTAAACAAGTCTGTCTTGTCATGTAATAGAATGGCACCCTTATCAAGTTGTGTATTCACTTTAAGCCCAGGCTTCAGTTCCACTCTAAGTTTGACGCAGATAAAGAAGTTATTAAAGAGAAGTGTGTCATAAATCAGGATTTCATGAAATGTCTTTACAAAGAATAAGCTAATGCATTTCTGATGCATTTCATTGGGTTACAAAATGCTGTATTATTTAAGCATTCCTGAATAAGAGTGCACGTAGGCAAAAACCTTGAGGCATGGTCTTGTGTCTGGTATGTGTTTTTCGTCTTGTACCATTGTAGTGCTGCTTTCTGTGTGCTGGCTGGATTTACTAACATCAGAGAATGTCAGAGAACTAACACACAAGATTGCACATGCATTCACTGAATCTCATGAAAGTGAATTACTGTGTAAATGATTTACAAGTTTCAAGATGAAAAGCAATACATTGAACAGAACATATACAGGCTCATCAATAGCAAGCCTGGAATCCTTTTATCACATTTCCACTATTGATATTTGTAGCCTAGCTATTATGTGCATTGATGAACATGGTTAATTGGTGTATTCCATAAGATATAATACCTTTCATCTCTCCCTCCCATAAATACCACCTTGAATAACTAGAACAATTAGTAAAACAAATCATTGCGGTTAGTAATGCCAAACTAATACTAAATCAAAGATGATAAATTAGCCGCTCAGGTAGCGCAGTGGTAAAACACGCTAGCACACGAGCTAGGATTTCGAATACATCATATTGAATCTCAGCTCTGCCATCCGACTGGGCTGGGCGGCTATATGGACAATGTTTGGCTGTTGTTCATCCAAGGAGGGAGCCAGATAGGGACCTAATAACTGATGCAATTACGACCTCTGCTGACCTCTAATTGATGGTGTCTGCAAAGAGTAAAGGAATAATGCCGTGCACAAGGCTGATTGCATATGAACTTGTCTCGTGCAGGTCAAAAGATGCAGTCAGCTACTGCTCACATGTTGAAGGGGGTTCAATTGGGGTGGGAGTCAGCACCAGTAGAGAGGAAGCATAACACAATTGGGTAAACAATTGGACGCGCTAAAATCGGGAGAAAAGGGGAGAAGATGCATAAAAAAAGATGATAAATTAAACCTTTAATTAAATTTGGTGTTGGTTTTCCTACCAATTAGGTTGTTTTAAATACAGTCTTCTGCTTTGGATCTTCAAATGAAAAATAAGATAAAATAAGTGATCTTCCGACACGACTAAGATTCAAAGAATACATCCAAAATCACACAGAAATGGTTCAAGTGTATGTCATGGTAAACTCAGTCCTCTGACCTAAGCCCTGTAGAGAAACTGTAGGGTGTGTGTAGGAGGAAAGTTTACCAAAGAGAATCTTAGAGCCTAAATAGATTGCAGTGCTTTTTTATAGGGCAGTGCTCTTAGAATTCTTGTTTTGTTCTCACCAGTTTCATCCAACATTAGGAAAAGACTTTCTATTATCTTAGATGTCAGATTGGACAATGTATTAAATAAATTTTTTAACAAAGATAAGAAAACCCTTTACCTATTTATCAATAATTCTGATTAAATAAAAGCTGACTGTATTTATCAGAGAAATTAAATACATCTCCCTGAATTGTATCACTAAAGCAAATCTTGGATTCATTAGCTGTCTGTTACATTTAGTCTTGAAGCAGGAAGCATAAACAGACTTCAAATCTCAGAAGTTGTAGCACTAACGAGTGCTAATGTGCCACACCTGATTCCAGGGCTATTTAATATAAGCCTGGAGATCAGTGCAGTGCTGAGTCATTAAACTAAGCTCACCCAGGAAGGTAGAAGGCTGATGTGTGTCCGGCCTACTTTTGAAGAGAGTATTCCCGGCGATTCTTGTGAACGCTGCTAACTGCTTCTGCATTGCTTCAATTTTAAATCTTCATGAATCTCCATGACCGTTCCTCTCATTTTCTGTGTGTTTCTATTAGCTCAGCCTTTAGAAAGGGGGATCGATTTGACATTGTGTCAGTGGGTTGGTGGACTGAGTAGCTAGCTTACTGGTCATGGTTGTGGTTTCACCTAGCCCTCTCTCCTGTTAGTTATATTTTGGACAGTGAAAGTGCCATTGCTCTGGCAGAGTCGACTCCTCAACTCGTCCTTGCCTGCTTTTGCCAAGTTCACACTACATGACTTTCCAAGTCGTCAGGTCGCTGTAGAGTTCATACTACACAACTGGATCTCTTGTAATGGGGAATCTTTCAAGTCGGTGTGGCTTTCACGGCGATAGGGGGTTTCACACTACACAATCTATCCCCAACTGGAATCACAGGCAAGCTTCTCTGGTCCCCCAAACTACATTTTTTTACGAAAACAAACGCAAGAAATGACGAGGGGTTAAATGATACCACGTCCAAAAATGCACGTCAACAAGTAGCGGGCAGTCAAAGTTTGTGCGCTGATGTGCAGCGTAAAAAACAAGTAGGAAAAAAAAGACAGCATGGATTGTTCTGAGGTTAATAAATATTTTTTGCAATGCAACGTTGGTGTTTTGTAGAGAATAATAAGGTCAGAAATACTGTAAAACTTGTGTGTGCGCCAATGTATTCTGATATAAACTATATTATGCCCCTGTTCAACATAGCACTCATTGCCAGTCAGGCAACTTGGATCCAGATATCTGACAAGCTAGAAATCTCGCTTCGGTCGGATCTCGAGCCGCTCAGATCGAGTTGTTGAGTAGTTCACACATAGCGATTAAGAGCCGAGTTTGAATCGCCGAGCAAATGCCGAGTTGCTCCTGAGCCGGCAAATCTAGCCAGACGGCGAGCGACAATCAGGGCAAAAGTCGTGTAGTGTGAACTAGGCATCGTCCAGTCGAGACTATAAAGCGTTCTTCTCTAACACTCTGCAGTCTGATATTGAATCCTGCTTCTGCTGTTTTTCCCCCCCTTCCCCTTATGTTTCATGAATAGTCTTCCTCCTTATTTTGATTCAGCCCAGCATCTGCACTTGGGCCCACTATCAGTCTGGTGTTAAGTCGCTGTGATCCCCACCACCCCTGTTACACAGTCATTTGCATGCCATTTGCTCAGTTACACTGTATTCACCAGCCATAATGGCTTCACTAATTCACTAAGATTTAATTTGTTTCTTCTTAATTGTCAGGGATTCTCATTAAGTCCAATGAGCCACAATATTACACCAATTAATGTGTTTGGTATAAATGGGGTAAAAGCCACAGTATGACGTACATCAAAATTAGATTACATTTGCTGCATATGTTATCTGAATATGGAAAGATAAATGAAAAGCACAGTTAAACAGAAAACTGACGCAAAGCAATTAATTCTGAAAGTAAAACCTACTGCAGCATTTTCTGACTCAGTAAGATAAGATTTTTGAACATTTTAAGCAGGAATATGTTTTCTGCTGCATCACTTCCATTTGTATAAAATAATGGATTTAGCAAATGATATTAAATACTTATTTCCACCTCATTTAACCTTTTAGTGCTATTGTTAAGTGATATATTATTCTAGTTACACACACAATTTAACCAGATTTGAGGAGCTTTGAAATTCTCATATATTTGCATAATACAATATGAGCCAAAATATTAAGACTGCTCACCTTATATGCTGCCAAAACAGCATGACTGAGGCATTGCCTTCACAAAGTATCTGAAGTCCTGTGGTATCTAGTACCAGGACTTAAGCAGCATGTACTGTATGTCTGTATATGTATATAAGACAAATAAAGTCATTCTATTCTAAATACAGTTCAAGCAATTAAGGGTTAAGGGTCTTGCTCAGGGGCCAACAATAGCAACTCAGCAGTGGTGGGGCTGGAACTGGCAATCTTCTCTTTACTAGTTCAGTACTTTAACTGCTGAGCTACCAGCTACCATGACAATGGCAGCTTCTTTAGATTCTACTTCTCTCTAGCACTAGCGAACAGTCACTAAGAGTGCTGAGTCACTCTCACCTAGTACTGAGGAAATTCATCAGTTTGGTCAATTGTTAATGATAGTGGTGGTAATATTATGGTCATTATTAGGTAGTATATATAATTATGAAGAGATTAAAAAGTTAAAATAGTAAAAATACAACATCATGCTCCAGCAGAATTATTACCAAAACACATTAAAACTGGTTTTGGAAAATTTAAAGTAAGCTAAGTAAACATTTTGAAGTCAACCCTATTAATAACATGTGAACCTAACTAAAATATCATAGCCAGAAAACCCACAAAAACTTTTGCAAGTAACATGAAATAAGTATAGTTTCAGAAACTTGTTTAATAATCACAGTGTTTGTACTGTCTGAGGGATAGAAGATCATGGGCGTTCAGCTTAAGCTTGCACCCTTGGCCTTTACGCACTGAAATTATTCCTGATTCCATGAATCGTTTAATGATATTATGCACTGTAGAGGGAGAATTATGCAAATCCCTTCCAATCTTTATTTGAGGTACATTGTTTTTAAACATTTCAATAGTTTCTCACACATTTGTTCTCAAACTGGAGATCCTCTGACCATCTTTGGTGGTATATTAACAAATTAAATGAAGCTGAGCAGACAAAACATGACATATCTCAGGTTCATCCTGTCTGCAATCAAATAAAAGTCAAAGTAAATGTAAGGAACACTGCATTTTTTATTTTATTTGCATTTTCCATACTGTCCCAACTGTTTATGGTTTGGGGTTGTAGTATTCCACACTTATGTGCTTTTTACTGTTTGAAAGCTTTACTTGTAAAACAAACATTATCCTTTTTTGGTGGATTACTAAAACGTTTCTTTGGGTTTATATTTTTTGTGGTGAGTCAGTGAGCCAACATTTTTAGTGCGTGTATTGCTATGAGGACTCATGAGACATAGAAGTGAGACATTACAGAGGCATGAGTTTATTACAACCTAAATAAAAAGATTTTGCTCCAGGCTTTATAGCCGTTGGCATATCCAGACATTGAGGTAAATAAGCTTACAGTAAATAACATTGGCTTTAGGCTGTCAAAAGCATTCTGCTACACCAAAACCACATTTAGAAGCAGCATTCATATTTAACAGAAACACAACAGTAATCTTATCTGAAATATTGAACTGGAATGCTTGTGAAGCCATAATTTAAATAAAAAAAACATGGGTCATAGCTGTGTATTAAGAATTTAATCAAAATATCAGCAGATGGGAGTTTTACTTAGAGAAATGTGTTCTGAAGGCAGAAAGAAAAATGATTGGTTCAGAGAAATAACCAAAATGTAGAGGAGGCGGGCAGTAAAAAGGTAAAAAAAAATAATAATTACTATTATTTGGTTTATTTGGTTATCTGGGCTTATCTTGTTGAACTTCCTTGAACCAAGAGAGTGCACCTTTAGTAGGCTAGCTAATGCTAAGTTACAACCTTAACCTTACAGTTAACACTCTTACAACCTTACAGTTTCACTATTGTCAGCCAGAATTTTGAATTTTCTGTTTGCTAACATAATTTACAAATTAATATAATCTACCTTGTAATCTCTCAGGGCATCAGAAGTGTACAGTATAGTGTAGAGCCACTCTCAGGACATCAGAAGTGTACTGTATAGTGTAGTGCTGCTCTCAGGGCAGCGGAGGTGTATTGTATAGTGCAGTGCTGCTCTCAGGGCAGCGGAGGTGTAATGTATAGTGCAGTGCTGTTTTTGGGGCAGGGTAAGTGTACTTTATAGTGTAGTGCTGCCCTCAAGGCAGCGGAGGTGTATTGTATAGTGCAGTGCTGCTCTCAGGGCAGCGGAGGTGTAATGTATAGTGTAGTGCTACTCTCAAGGCAGTGGAGGCTTATTGTATAGTGCAGTGCTGCTCTCAGGGCAGCAGCGGAAGTGTACTGAATAGTGCAGTGCTGCTCTTAGGGCAGCGGAAGTGTACTTTATAGTGCAGTGCTGCTCTCAGGGCATGGGGAGTGTACTGTGCAGTGTAGTGCTGCTCTCAGGGCAGGAGGAGTGTACTGTATAGTGTAGTGCTGCTCTCAGGGCAGGGGGAATGTAGTGTATAGTGAAATGCTGCTCTCAGGGCAGGAGGAGTGTGCTGTATAGTGTAGTGCTGCTCTCAGGGCAGGGGGAATGTAGTGTATAGTGAAATGCTGCTCTCAGGGCAGGAGGAGTGTACTGTAGAGTGTAGTGCTGCTCTCAGGGCACTCCCCCTGCCCTGAGAGCAGCACTGCACTATACAGTACACTTCCGCTGCCCTGAGAGCAGCACTGCACTATACAATACACCTATTGCTGCTGTTTGAGTTGGTCATCTTTGAGATCTTCATCAGTGGTCACAGGACGCTGCCCACGGGGCGCTGTTGGCTGGATATTTTTGGTTGGTGGACTATTCTCAGTCTAGCAGTGACAGTGAGGTGTTTAAAAACTCCATCAGCGCTGCTGTGTCTTATCCACTCATACCAGCACAACACACACTAACACACCACCACCATGTCAGTGTCACTGCAGTGCTGAGAATGATCCACCACCCAAATAATACCTACTCTGTAGTGGTCCTGGGAGAGTTCTGACCACTGAAGAACAGGGTTAAAGCAGGTAAAAAAGTAGGACTGATGAAACAGATGGACTGATGGACAGTCAGTAATTGTAGACTCTACAAAGTGCCTCTGAAATGAAGTTATAGGACACAGTAAAGTAAAATTTAGTTGTTTGTTTGTTTATTTATTTATTATTATTATTTTTTTAATGGTGGGTTTGGGGTGGGGTCAGAGGGCCAAGAAGTCACGGTTCACTACAGATTGCTGGCAGTGTGAACTAGTGCGCTTGTGCTAGCTTGTGTTATTTTTATGTAAAATTTATTCCTCATCTGTAGGCATTGGTGCTGTTCTCAAATATCAACCCCCCAAACAACAAACTGGCTATGAGCCAAAAATATTTCTTACCAATATTCAGGATTCAATTCAATGATTATGTACTGTCAGCAAATCTACAGTCTACCACCTCAGCAATCCTCATGTATTATAAATGCAAACAGCCTGCTACATTTTTCAATTTACTTGACATATTGAATTTAAAAATGAATACATTATTTGAGTTTACCCATATCCTCAGACTGTATGATGCTCAGGTGGCGCAGCGGTAAAAACACACACTGGAACCAGATCTCGAATACATCGTATCGAATTTCAGCTCTGCCTGCCGGCTGGGCTGAGCAGCCATATGAACAACGATTGGCCTGTTGTTCAGATAGGGGTGAGATTAAGCCGGATAGGGTCTCTCTCTCATAACTAATGCAATTACGACCTCTGCTGGCTGATTGATGGCGCCTGCACAGAGATGAGAAAAGAGTGCTGTCAGGGTGTGTCTCTCTGTACACAGTGCTGAGCTACACTGCACTCGTCAAAGTGTAGGTGATAAGATGTATACGGCATGCTGCCCACGTGACAGGGGGGCGTGGGTTAGCTTTGTTCTCCTCAATCAGTATATAAACATTTTTAAATGTATGCATGGATCTAAATAATGTTATGGCTTGACTTACATTTAGTAAAATGCAACAAAAAGAAGAATCTGTGAACTGTTAATTCTCTTGAATCTTTTTTAGTTGATAAAATCAGAAATAAAAGATTTTTTGAGATACAACTTCATTGTAGTTTATAAATATAAACACATTTAGAATTTAATGCAGCATGCAGCATTCCTGTGGTGTCAGACTTTTGTTTGGTTGCATAGAAAAGTCTGAATATGTCCTCTGGCTTTGCCAATCCCCATGGTCTTCCGGAGTGATTAACCATTGTTTGGTAGCTCTCTTCTTACTGTAATTAGGTGACTCTGGTTCAGTGCCATTAAACCAGACCCAGACAGAGCAGGGGAAAAAAGATGCTGGGAAAAAAAGGACTGTAGCATCAATCAACTGATCAGAAGTGCCATCATTCCTTTACAGTGCATCACCATGGATATAACTTTTTATAGTTATTATCCAATCACATCCAGTAGTTAAATAAATGAATAGTAATAAATTAATATAAATTAAGACCTTCATACTGAAATTGGAAACCAGAGCACCTGGAGGAAACCCACACGGACACAGGGAGAACGTGCAAACTCCACACAAAAAGGAGTCAAACCCAGGCCCTTCTTGCTGAGAGGTGGCAGCAATACCCACTGCACCACCTTGCTGTATAATATATAAGGAGGATTATATATTTAAATTCTTGTTTGTATTAGTAACAGATATGAGCTAAAGTATTTTATCTTTAGATAAAGGACTAACCTGTTATTACTGGATAACAGGTGGACAATGAAGTTGGTGTAACGTTAACTCCAATTTAAATATTGATATTTATAGATCCCGGCATTTTAAATAAGGGTAAAGATGCAGGCTGTCTTCAAAATGGCCTTCTGCCACATAGCTGCAGTATATACTGTATATTGCTCATGTGGTGCTGTGCTGTAGGCAGATTATGTATTCCTTTGAGAACATAACAGTAAATATAGTAGCACTGCTTTTGAAGCGTATTTTTCCATGTACTACCCCTATAATAATAATAATAACACTAAAAATAGATTTAACGCAGGTTAATGAGCATTTAATAATGTGATACCTTTCATTACCTGACCAAAAAGTCGCTTACACTAATATATTGTTAGATCGTCTTTAGCTTGGAAAAGTAAAGTCTTCTCCAGCACATTTTAAAGATTTCCAATAGGGAATGAGTCAGGACTCTGTGTTGGCCAATTCATGTGTGAAAAAGTTTCCTCACGCTCGCTAAAGCACAGTTTTAACAGGATGTATTGTTATCGTTCTAGAATTTGCCCAAACCATTGGGGATTAAAAATTAATGGTATAACCTGTTCATTCAGTACATTCACATAGTCAGTTAACTTCTTTGTCTTGCCACATTACACTGTTCAGCCTAGACCGTACCAACTGAAACAAGCCCAGATCATAACACTGCCTCAAGAGGCTTGTAGAGTGGGCACTATGTATGATGGATGCATTCCTTTATTGGTTTCTCTTCTTACACGCTTGTCACTGTAGAATAGTGTTAATTTGGACTAATCAGACCATATGACCTTTTCCATTGCTCCAGAGTCTAATCTTTATGCAAATTGAAACCTTTTTTCCACTTAGCCTCATTAACAGGTGCTTTTCTTATTGCCACACGGCTGTTTAGTCCTAATTATTTTCTCTTCACATTTCTCGTCACATTGTGTTCCTATCACAGTGTGCATGTGAAAAAGCTTTTACTTTCACTGTTAAACAAAGCCGTTATCTTTGCTTGTTGATTTTTCTGAAACATAAAAAAAATCACATATTTTCCACAACCAAGGGACACGTCCTCCAATACCCATACGGAAATGTAATATATGACATACACTGATAAGGCATAACATTATGACCACCTTCCTAATATTGTGTTGGTCCCCCTTTTGCTGCCAAAACAACCCTGACCCGTCGAGGCTTGGAGTCTGACACCTTTCTGTCAGAACCAACATTAACTTCTTTAGCAGTTTGAGCTACAGTAGCTCGTCTGTTGGATCGGACCACACGGTCCAGCCTTCGCTCCCCACGTGCATCAATGAGCCTTGGCCGCCCATGACTCTGTCTCCGGTTTACCACTGTTCCTTCCTTGGACCACTTTTGATAGATACTGACCACTGCAGACCGGGAACACCCCACAAGAGCTGCAGTTTTGGAGATGCTCTGACCCAGTCTAGCCATCACAATTTGGCCCTTGTCAAACTCACTCAAATACTTACACTTGCCCATTTTTTCCTGCTTCTAACACATCAACTTTGAGGATAAAATGTTCACTTGCTGCCTAATATATCCCACCCACTAACAGGTGCCGTGATGAAGAGATAATCAGTGTTATGCACTTCACCTATCAGTGGTCATAATGTTATGCCTAGTCGGTGTATATGCCCATATATCAATAATGGTTTTTCCACATATGTTACCTGTAAGGTGATATATTATTATAACATATATGTATCATCTGTATATATGTAGATATAGGTTTATAACATATATGAAATACCCATAATAAAATGTGTGTATGTACTGTACATACACTGATCAGCCATAACATTAAAACCACCTCCTTGTTTCTACACTCACTGTCCATTTTATCAGCTCCACTTACCATATAGAAGCACTTTGTTGTACTACAATTACTGACTGTAGTCCATCTGTTTCTCTGCATGCTTTGTTAGCCCCCTTTCATTCTGTTCTTCAATGGTCAGGACCACCACAGAGCACAGAGAGGTATTATTTGGGTGGTGGATGATTCTCAGCACTGCAGTGATGCTGACGTGGTGGTGTGTTAGTGTGTGTTGTGCTGGTATGAGTGGATCAGACACAGCAGCACTGCTGGAGTTTTTAAATACTGTGTCCATTCACTGTCCACTCTATTAGACACTTCTACCTAGTTGGTTCACCTTGTAGATGTAAAGTCGGAGACGATCGCTCATCTATTGCTTCTGTTTGAGTTGGTCATCTTCTAGACCTTCATCAGTGGTCAAAGGACGCTGCCCACTGGGTGCTGTTGTCTTATCCACTCATACCAGCACAACACACACTAACACACCACCACCATGTCAGTGTCACAGCAGTGCTGAGAATGATCAACCACCCAAATAATACCTACTCTGCAGTGGTCCTGGGAGAGTCCTGACCATTGAAGAACAGCATGAAAGAGGGCTAACAAAGCATGCAGAGAAACAGATTGACTGACTACTCCTATATGGTAAGTGGACCTGATAAAATGGACAGTGTGTGTAGAAACAAGGAGGTGGTTTTAATGTTATGGCTGATTGGTGTACATGAACATACATATTTCTATGAACATACATATTTTCCACACATATATGTCAACATGAAATTGTTCCAATTTTTAATAGGTTTCATATATAGTTTGGGCATATATTTTTTTATATAAAAATCAATAATGCAGTAGTCTAATCAATCTAATAAAATGCTTTTAAGTATCCAAACAGCAACCTTTTTGGCTAGCTAGTGTATATACTAAATATAAATATAAGGTGGATGTTTGGGTGGCATAGCGGTTTATTATTCTAGCCCACCACCATTGAGATCCGTGTTTTATCAGCCAGCTGGGCGTCTATGCAGTCATGATTGGCTATATCAATTTCATCATTATAAACAACAAAGAAGATGTTGGTATTAAATGTTCTTAGCTATTTTTACAGTATTTGTATACAGGGTGAGGCAAATAAACACACACAGAGAAAATTATCCATGTAAAGTTAGTGAATCCAGACACAGATATGCTAATATGTATCACTTGTGTATGCCTAAATATTCAGCAAATGAGATTAATGAGATGTCACTGATCTCATTTAGCATCCTTACCAGAGATAGTATGTGCTATTCAATATGTATGTTCCCCAAGCTTCAACACTACATCAGTGGTTTCTTTTAAATATAGTTTTTGGGTTTAGTATAAAATGTATAGCATTTAACAGCAACATGTTCCTAGACCTCTTATAATATATTTTAGGCTTGAGTTCTTAAGTTATCTGTAGTGGTGGGTTAGCACATTAAACTGCTGCGCCACCTAAGCTGACCATGCAATATAAATATGCAATATAAAAAACTAGTGCCTACTGCTTTATTAAGATCATGAATATTTACTGCGGTCTTAAAATGCTAATCTCGTTACTCATGGCCATGTTTCACTCTAATGCACATGCGGACACATACATGCATACTAAAGAAGGATTCGTTCCAAGGTGCCATGCACAATCTATAAATACAAATGTAACCACTATTTTGCAAGAATAGAAAATAGATTTTAGAGTAAGAGAATAAAATACATCGCACACATCAACAGGCAACCATTTCAATTTAATTTAACAACTTTATATACAAGATTGTTATGCAATATTGGGTGAAATGGCATGCTTTTCTTTAACTCTACCTTTTTTTTCTACCATATCATACTTGCTCGACTAGCAGAGCAAAAGCTGCATATAAATCAAATACTAGCTATTTTCTGCTGCTACAGTTTTTCAATTATTCTTCATAGCACATTCTCTACCTGCATTGTTGGCAGTGGTACACTATACAATACATACACAGATCAGGCATAACATTATGATCAACTCCTTGTTTCTATACTCACTGTCCATTTTATCAGCTCCACTTACCATATAGAAGCACTTTGAAGTTCTACAATTACTGTTTCTCTACATACTTTTTTAGCCTGCGTTCACCCTGTTCTTCAATGGTCAGGACCCTTACAGGACCACCACAGAGCAGGTATTATTCGGGTGTTAGATCATTCCCAGCACTGCAGTGACACTGACGTGGTGGTGGTGTGTTAGTGTGTGTTGTGCTGGTATGAGTGGATAAGAGTTTTTAAACACCTCACTGTCACTGCTGGACTGAGAATAGTCCACCAACCAGAAATATCCAGCCAACAGCGCTCCATGGGCAGCATCCTGTGACCACTAATAAAGGTCTAAAAGATGACCAACTCAAACAGCAGCAATAGATGAGCGATCGTCTCTGACTTTACATCTAGAGGGTGGACCAACTACAGTAGGTAGGAGTGTCTAATTGAGTGGACAGTGAGTGGACACGGTATTTAAAAACTCCATCAGCGCTGCTGTGTCTTATCCACTCATACCAGCACAACACACACTAACACACCACCACCATGTCAGTGTCACTGCAGTGCTGAGAATGATCCACCACCTAAATAATATCTGCTCTGTAGTGGTCCTGTGGGGGTCCTGACATTTGAAGAACAGCATGAAAGGGGGCTAACAAAGTATGTAGAGAAACAGATGGACTACAGTCAGTAATTGTAGAACTACAAAGTGCTTCTATATGGTAAATGGAGCTGATTAAATGGACAGTAAGTGTAGAAACAAGGTGGTTTTAATGTTATGGCTCATTGTAGCGCAAAAACTAAATCTTTATTTATAAAACAGAGTATATGGAACATACAGTTAAGATCAATTTTGTCTCTGTGCCAGCAGATATTAATAATATACAGTAGTTCTGGTATACTGATAATTTTGTTTGGTATAAGTTAACTTATGCTGTATCTATGCTAATAGTGCCAACATAGTGCAGCTACAAAACAAAATTACTATTCATTTGAAATCTGCTTGTGCATTGGATTTTAAGTTAATCCTGAAAATTGTTGTCCCTGATCTAGTGACTGTGGGCACTGTACAAACGACCCTGGTCATTAAAGTGGTGTCCTCACACCTAACCTCTGTAGCTACGTATGTCTCCACTCTTCTGGAAAAGCTTCCCATAAGTTTCTTTTTCTTTCTTTTTCCACCTCATTTACTCGAAGCATTTTTGAGGTCAGTCAATGATGTTAGTCAAGAAGGCCTGACTCGCAATCAATATTGCAATTCATCCCATGAGTGTTAAGTGGAGTTAAAGCTGGAGCTCTGTATAGGTCTCTAGAGTTGCTTCTCACCAAACTGATCAAACTATTTACAGACCTTTTACAGATTCAGTGCCTTATGTCTATTAGTATAAAGTAGAAATGGTTACAGGACAGTACAGCGGGGGAGGGTATTTTTGTGCATCCCTAAATAAGAAAAAAAGTTGGGACAATATGGAGAAAAACCTGCAGTGTTTCTTATCTACTTTGACTTTATATCATTGCAGACAGAATGAACCAAATATATTTGGTTCTGTCAAACCTAGTAAGCTGCCTTGATGTCTACTGCCTACATAGGCAGCTGCCTAAGTAGAGAGGATTCAGGTTGTCAGGTTATTCGGACGCGCTACCTCATGCTGTTCAAACCAATGGGATGAGGTGGCACAACATGCTAGAATGTCAACTAACATCTCCCTCAATGATCAATCAATGTTAATTTATTTACTTTGATAGCATTCGTCCCACCATATTTGTTTGAGCAATATGTTGTGCCATACTGAATGCTGGGATTGTCCTCACTACAGAAGCATTGGATGCTCCCTCATTATTCAGTTGAATTATCTTTCAAATGTAGGGTACCTTACTAGAGAGCATTTTAAGGTATTTAAGAATTTGAACAGCCTTCTTCTCAGGAGTGCACGTAGGATGACGTAAAATGATGTCTATGTAGAGAGACACATCCTTCATGTTTTATCTGGTCAACATCATTTCATCCCACAAAATGTTTGAACGATTAAGAATTTACCACTTTGTAATGTTGCCATTCCTACCCAGAACCCTTAAAAGCTGTTTTGGCACCCAGAATACCAGGCAATGAAGTGTTTTAGGTGTAATTAAGTCTTATTTTTCTTGCAAACACATCTTAAAATGTGCAACAGTGCAGGGTTGTGGTTGTCACATTCTTTGTTTCATAATTCTCCACACATTATCTATTGGGGACAGGTCAGGAATGCAGGCAGGCCAGTCCAGTACCCATACCCTCTTCTTCTGCAGCCATGGCTTTGTAATGTGTGCAGCATGTTTTGCATTGTCTTGCTGAAAAATGCATGGACGCCCCTGGAAAAGATGGAAAACATGTTCTCAATGTGCTTTTCTGGCCAAAGTGTGTTATGACAATTGTTTTTAAAGTAATTTAAACATTGATTGTAAAACAGTTTACAATATGTAACTTTTATCTTACTACTCTCCAAGGTGCCAAATCTTCACCTCAATAACTTAACAATTTGATTTTCCACCTTACTGTTGGATTAATTTCATTGCTGCTCACATACTGGCTGACAATAATAAACTGCTGAACCCTTCTCTCTAATTGCACATAATTATACTTCAACTTACAACAGATGTAACAATAAATGATAAGTATTCATGTGTGTCTGCTCTCTAAAGAAATATGTAAAGGGTATATTTTTCTTCTAACATTCTATATGCTGGTAATTACTGTTGAACAGTCTACACAACACAGTGGAAATACTCATTGTTTTTTTTACATCAGACATGAACAAAGTAATTTTCCAGGCATGAAAAACATGCCTCTTGCTGGTGACACCATCAATCACAAAACAGGCCCTATTCAAGCAGACTAATACAACCATTTTCACATTTTTGTTTGTCTCATTTCCACTTAAGCACAAAATCTCATATATTTTGTGTATATACAGCTTGTACACGACCATGGATTTTAATACACCTACTGTAAACTGCCTTTAAAAAGTAGCTTTAAAAACATCTGATCATTTTTAAAAGTGAAAGTTATGCATTTATGTTCAGCATACTATTAATAACTGTCTGTTTAATTAATAGCAATGCCAGCTGGGATAATTAGGAGGACCAGTGAAAAATAATAATGTATGTAATAATTCTGTTTATTTCTCACAAGCAGGGTTCTGAAAATGAACTATTTTTTAAGGTTACATTTTTATGGATCAGTGGTGTAAGTTACTTCAACACTTGCTCCAACACAGCCAACTGCCTGCAAAAATATGCACAAAAATACCCATACATGAATCTGCTATGTGCGACATTTGTGCTGTTACTACTCACTTTATTTCTCACTTAATGTGTCAACACAGAAATGCTTTTCATCTGAATGTATCACATTTGTATTTATAGTAGTAAGTATGTGTGTTTCTGTGCGGTTACTGCCTATTCCATCAGAATAAAATACACGTTTTCACTTTATATATGGAAACTATACACAATACCATCAGAATAGCCACAGTGTGATGATTTGCTCTAGACACTTGAAGTTTCAGACCTGACTGTGTAAGATCAAAAAATCATAGCACAATGCATCTCTTTAATTGTTTAGGTAATGTAACCTAATTTAATTATTATTAATCAGACATGTTGTATTATTAATATAATAATAATAATAATAATTTTTTTGTATGCTCTGTTAGGCTCATTTTAACCCTCCTATTACCTTTGGGGTCAATTTGACCTCATTCAATGTTTAACATCTTTAAATAAATGATGGACATCATTTTTTTCGCTTCATATTTGATGACTTTTCCTAATTTAATGGGGACAACTGGGTAAACATAAAATTAACATGATGTTATGTGTTCAATGTCCTGTACACATGTTGTACGCATCGGTGTTCTTTGGGGTCAATTTGACCCCAGTCTGTTTTAGCTGTATAAAACATATAAAAAATATCAACATTTTACACACATTTGTTTTGGTTGTTTAGGAAGATATTGAGGTCACTATGACATGCAATTTTATAATCTTCAAAAAACGTTAAGGCCCTAACCTCACATAACCATAGCTGTAGTAGTGCGAGAGCCACTAATAGTTCACACAACCTGGAGGAGGGGGAAACATCATCCTCGCAAGATTTTTCATATTTCCCATGCTGTGGGGACAGGAAAATATGGTTTCTGCGAATAGAGACAGAGGATGATGTTGAGGAGGACCCGGATTATTAGGCATGCTCCTCTGATAAGAATGAGACCCTCAGTGTTGACCCTTCTTTTGTCTCTCAACCACCAGCAAACACACTACCTTCCAAAACTGAAAAGTTATTATGGTCTGTCTCCCCACTGGAATAACAAGGCAGACTTAGTGCTGCTAATGTCAACAAAATGCTTCCAGACCCCACCAGATATGCTGTCAGTCACGTCCAAGACATAAAATCAGCATTTGAGCTCTTCATGACACCATCAATTGAAAAGGATATACTTGAGATGACAAAGTTAGAGGGGAGGCACGTGTATGGGGACAGTTGGAAAGACTTGGATGTGACCCACTTGCAAGCCTACATTGGGTTGCTTATTTTGGCGGGAGTGCACAAGTCAAAAGGCGAAGCAACAGCAAGTCTTTGGGCTGCTGACACTGGAAGGGCAATATTTCCAGCCACCATGTCTCTAAACACATTCCATGTTTTCTCCCGTGTCATACGCTTTGATGACAGAGAAACAAGGCAGGGCAGACGAGAGCGTGACAAACTTGCAGCAATATGGGATGTATGGGACAAGTGGGTTCAGCGATTACCCTTTCTTTACAATCCAGGCCCCAACGTGACCGTGGATGAATGTCTAATTGCATTTTGTGGGCTCTGTCCTTTCAGACAATACATGCCCATAATGATGATCTGTTTTACAAATAAAATCCTTCAAAATTTTTGAAATTGTGTGTGTCAAATTGACCCCAAACAGGTTACTATTCCATATAACAGAACTTGTTTTTCATTCCAAATGTTATAGATAACAAAAATAGTGATAGCTCAGTGGTTAAGGTACTGGACTAGTAAACAGAAGGTTGCCGGTTCAAGCCCCGCCACCACCAAGTTGCCACTGTTGGGTCCCTGAGCAAGGCCCTTAACCCTCAATTGCTCATCGTGTTCAGCTCATTGTGTAAGTCGCTTTTGGATGTTTATTTTTTAAAAGGCTATTTAGGTGGTAAATGAACAAACAAAAAGTATGTGACATAAATTTGGGTAACAATTTTAATTATAATCATTTTCTGGAGATTTAAATTGCTGGGGTCAAATTGACCCCAAGCATAAAAGGTGTTAGTAAATTTGAAGGTAATAGGAGGGTTAAACATGCTAATTATTTTAACAGCTAATAGCAACAATATATGATATATTAAAAACTGCTTTTGCCGCTCAGGTGGCGCAATGGTAAAATATGCTAGCACACCAGAGCTGACATTTTGAACTCGTCGGTTTGAAACTCAGCTCTGCCATCCGGCAGACTGGACAGTTACATGAACAACACCACCTCAACCCCCATACAGTATAAATTGGCTCAATGACACCTATTGCATTCACACTTCTGACTTCTCTAAAACCTTTTACACTATTTAGTCTTTAGTAGCTGCAATTAATAATAATTTACGTAGAAATATCAGGAAAACAAACAACATGATAAGCAGTTATATTAGCAATCTTGCCGAAACATGGAAAAAGTGTATTGGCTTCTTAAATTGCCCCTAGGTCTCAGTAAATGGAGTGAATGGGTCATTTACTAAGATGGATTCCTGCAATGGATTGAAGCCATGTCTGGAGTGTTTTTCTTTTCTGCAGCATGTGTTTCCAGGTAACACTGGATTTACTGCAACCATGACAGAAAGATGTTGGTAGAAATAAATAAATAAACCTTGTCTGTTTAAAGCCCAAGGTGGCACAGTGATGCAGTAGGTAGTATCATCGCCTCACAGCAAGCAGGGTCTGGGTTTGATTCTTTCTGTGAGGAGTTTGCATATGACATTTTTGTTTGTGACAGTGGGTTTCCTGTGGGTGCTCCAATTTCCTCCCACAAGTCCAAACACATGCACTTACGCCAACCGGAGCAGCAAAAAAAAAAAAAAATGCTATCAACCAACCAGCATAGGCTGTATTTGCAGCAGTGATGAAAAATCCTTTCAGCTCTCCTACTAGCACACAATAGCCAATCACGTCTGCGTGCAGGTGCCTGTCCAGCCAAGAGCAGAGCACAAAATTTCAGCACTGGTGGGCTAGTGTGTTTGGTGGTTTTCTTTTTATGTAAGGGTGCATTCACATGAGAAGCGTCTTGCGCTTCGCTCACCACAAGCCTCTGCACAAATTGCTGCTTGTCTCAACACTTGCCTTTGACGGGTGCGGTAAAACGTCGTCAAAGTGTTCCATGACATTCGTGTGAAATTACTATCAAATCCACTTTGAAAGCATCCACATACATTTGTGGTTAGCTGTATTTTCCTCACAGTTGTTGAACACTGGTGTAATAGTTCAGGGTACAAATCAGCTTTTTTAATAGAGTCTATATGGAATTACTTTGCCTCTCTTTAGCATTTCTTCTTGAAGAATTCCCCAGACTCACATTGTCCATTTGGGTTCCTTTCACCTGGAATCTGTTTTTTTTTTCTACGTCCTACAAATGCTAAACATGTAGAAGGTGAGCATGGTGGTATTTAATTATTAGGATTTTACTGTCATGTTCTACACACTTTGGTTACATTCATGACAAACAATAGTTACTCAATACACAAGATTCATCAGTTCACAAGTTTAATGTCAAACACAGTCATGGACAATTTTGTATCTCCAATTCACCTCAATTGCATGTCTTTGGACTGTGGGAGGAAACCGGAGCTTCCGGAGGAAACCCATGCAGACGCAGGGAGAACATGCAAACTCCACACAGAAAGGGCCTAGACTGCCCCACCTGGGCATCGAATCCAGGACCTTCTTGCTGTAACGTGACAGTGCTACCCACTGAGCCACTGTGCTGCCCAGCAAGTGTGCAATGCAATTGTAGCAATACTGGAGTCCTGTTTAGGATGTATTTCTGCCCTATGTAGAATTAATGTCAAACCTACCGCAGCCCTAAACAAGATAAAGTGATATTTGTAAATAAATAAAATAACAATTCTTTGTTCAGAACTTGAATAAACACTAAAGTGTTCATTTAACTATGTAAAAAATTGATTCACCGTTTACCCACAGAGACTAACAATATCAGCTTTGTTTTGGTGTCTAATTGCTCCCTTTAGGGCTCGCTGTATGGTCAGCTTTATTCTTTTTGTTACCTGAAACTAATCAATTAAACACACACAAACACACACACACAATGGTGGCTGATTACTTTTCTGTCTCTGTAAAACATCTGATTAATTAGCCAGTCAGTGTGGCACATCCCTTATCCCTTACCATACAGAGCATGCCAGAACTGAATGAGTCACAGATAAATGGGAAAGGTGAATCTGGTGAATATTTAAAGAACCGGGCATCCATTTGCTACCCAGCCAGACTGGCAATTTAGGATCTTGGCGGAGATTAGATGTTGCATCATTCCCAAAAAACATGAATAGATTCTTTAGTATCGTTTCATTTAAATGATTTATGTGAGGTAGAGTGAGTACGCATTTAATGGTCTGTCTGTCTGTCTGTCTGTCTGTCTGTCTATTGTCTGTCTGTCTGTCTATTGTCTGTCTGTCTATCTATCAATTGTCTGTCTGTCTGTATCTATTGTCTATCTTTCTATCTATCTATCTATCTATCTATCTATCTATCTATCTATCTATCTATCTATCTATCTATCTATCCTTCTATCTATCTATCTATCTATCTATCTATCTATCTATCTATCTATCTATCTATCTATCTATCTATCTACATCTATCTATCTACATCTATCTATCTATCTATCTATCTATCTATCTATCTATCTATCTATCTTCTGTCTGTATCTATTGTCTGTCTGTCTATCTATTATCGGTCTGTCTGTATCTATTGTCTGTCTGTCTCTGTCTGTCTGTCTATCGTCTGTCTGTCTGTATCTACTGTCTGTCTATCTATCTATCTATCTATCTATCTATCTATCTATCTATCTATCTATCTATCTATCTATCTATCTATCTATCTATCTATCTATCTATCTACAGGGGTTGGACAAAATAACTGAAACACCTGGTTTTAGACCACAATAATTTATTAGTATGGTGTAGGGCCTCCTTTTGCGGCCAATACAGCGTCAATTCGTCTTGGAAATGACATATACAAGTCCTGCACAGTGGTCAGAGGGATTTTAAGCCATTCTTCTTGCAGGATAGTGGCCAGGTCACTACGTGATGCTGGTGGAGGAAAACGTTTCCTGACTCGCTTCTCCAAAACACCCCAAAGTGGCTCAATAATATTTAGATCTGGTGACTGTGCAGGCCATGGGAGATGTTCAACTTCACTTTCATGTTCATCAAACCAATCTTTCACCAGTCTTGCTGTGTGTATTGGTGCATTGTCATCCTGATACACGGCACCGCCATTGGATGCACATGGTCCTCCAGAATGGTTCGGTAGTCCTTGGCAGTGACGCGCCCATCTAGCACAAGTATTGGGCCAAGGGAATGCCATGATATGGCAGCCCAAACCATCACTGATCCACCCCCATGCTTCACTCTGGGCATGCAACAGTCTGGGTGGTACGCTTCTTTGGGGCTTCTCCACACCGTAACTCTCCCGGATGTGGGGAAAACAGTAAAGGTGGACTCATCAGAGAACAATACATGTTTCACATTGTCCACAGCCCAAGAGTTGCGCTCCTTGCACCATTGAAACCGACGTTTGGCATCGGCACGAGTGACCAAAGGTTTGGCTATAGCAGCCCGGCCGTGTATATTGACACTGTGGAGCTCCCGACGGACAGTTCTGGTGGAAACAGGAGAGTTGAGGTGCACATTTAATTCTGCCGTGATTTGGGCAGCCGTGGTTTTATGTTTTTTGGATACAATCCGGGTTAGCACCCGAACATCCCTTTCAGACAGCTTCCTCTTGCGTCCACAGTTAATCCTGTTGGATGTGGTTTGTCCTTCTTGGTGGTATGCTGACATTACCCTGGATACCGTGGCTCTTGATACATCACAAAGACTTGCTGTCTTGGTCACAGATGCGCCAGCAAGACGTGCACCAACAATTTGTCCTTTTTTTAACTCTGGTATGTCACCCATAATGTTGTGTGCATTGCAATATTTTGAGCAAAACTATGCTCTTACCCTGCTAATTGAACCTTCACACTCTGCTCTTACTGGTGCAATGTGCAATTAATGAAGATTGGCCACCAGACTGGTCCAATTTAGCCATGAAACCTCCCACACTAAAATGACAGGTGTTTCAGTTATTTTGTCCAACCCCTGTATCTATCTATTGTCATTAGTCGTCACAGTGGTGACAGTGAGGTGTTTAAAAACTCCATCAGCACTGCTGTGTCTGATCCACTCATACCAGCACAACACACACTAACACACCACCACCACGTCAGTATCACTGCAGTGCTGAGATTGACCCACCACCCAAATAATACCTGCTCTGTGGTGGTCCTGTGGGGGTCCTGACCATTGAAGAACAGCATGAAAGGGGGCTAACAAAGCATGCAGAGAAACAGATGGACTAAAGTCAGTAATTGCAGAACTACAAAGTGCTTCTATATGGGAAGTGGAGCTGATAAAATGGACAGTGAGTGTAGAAACAAGAAGGTGGTTTTAATGTTATGGCTGATCGGTGTATAATGTGGGTTTATGTAGAATGAATAATGAACATGTTGTTGCAGGTGCAGTGTGATTTTGCATCAGATGTAGGATGAGACTGGAGGAGAGTAAATTAGTAGGTTGGTAGCTTAGCATCTAATCACGGCTCTGTTTCTTCCTGTATACCCTTCCTGTTGTGTGTGTTCTGGTAATGCAAGCATATAAAGTGGCCAGGAAAGCTTTTAAACCCTTCTGTGGTGAGCTGCAAAGAGAATGAAACTGCCTCAAGAAAAAAAAGCAAACTCACCGTGGGTCATTTGTTCTCCTTGATGCCTGCCAGAACTTGTCACACTTACTGATAGAAATAATATGTGCATATGTCCTTGACAACGCTTTTGTCAAGTGCATGTACTGCAAGGATGTGTGCACAAGAATAACAATATGTTTGCTTCTTCTTTCTATAAGTTTGTCTGTTATGGAGTCTCTTAATTGCAGAGCTGGTGCTTTATTAGCATTTTTAGGCTTTGGGATGAGTACTAAATTTAACTTGTCTTGTTGAAATAACTACAGACTTCCAGAGAAAAGATGACACGAAATATACACCCATCAGTGGTACCTTCACACATATGCAAGTCACCCCTGTTGTGGTCACTGATGCACCCCCATACCATGACAGTTACTGTTTTTTGTAGCTTTGGCTGATAACAGTCTGAATGGTCCTTTTCATTGTCCTCCAGAAAACAAGTTGAAACATACTGTAGGATCATGTGACTACAGAGCACGTTTTCATTGTTCCTCCAGAGAACTCAGTGATGTTACTGCAAAGAATTGATGTCTGGTATCAGGTCGCATTTCTTTTTTTTTTTTTTTTCTCCAATTTTCCCCCAATTTTCTTCCCTAATCTAGTCGTATCAATTACCCTGATTGCGTTATGCTTCACCTCTACCGATACGACCCTCCACTGCTGACTGAGAAGCTTTGCAACTGACACACGCCCCCTCAGACACGTCTGCAGTACCGACAGCCTTGTGCACAGAGAGCCACACCCTGATAGGCTTTATTCCTCAACTCTGCACAGGCGCCATCAATCAGCCAGCAGAGGTCATAATTGCACCAGTTATGAGGAACCCTGGTCCGGCTTACCCACCCTTTGAACAACAGCCAATCGTTGTTCATGTAGCCACCCAGCCCAGACGGATGGCAGAGCTGAGATTTGATATGATGTATTCAAAATCCCAGCTCTGGTGTGCTAGCGTATTTTACCGCTGCACCACCTGAGCGACCATCAGGTCACATTTCTTGATGCAGTAGCAGATTCTTACACATTGTTGTATGAGGGCTCAAAGGTCATGCACATCTAATAGTGGTTTCCATTATTGCCCTAAACAGACTGAGATTTCTCAGGATATCCTGAATCTTTTCATGTTATGTGTGGTAGATGGTAAAAGATGGTAAAAGATGTAAAAAAAAATTGCAATCTTGCATTGGCTTGCTCTGACTTTCCCTTTGGAATTATGAAAGTGATAAAGTAATCTATCTATCTATCTATTGAGAAATATTCTTTATGAAGTGATTGACAATTCTCTCATGAAGTCTGGAACACAGTGGTGAGCCATGACGCATCATTGCTTGTATAGACTGAGCCTTTGGTGGATCCTTCTTATTTACCCAGTTATGATTTCCACACCTGTTACCAATTCACTTGCTTATTGTGGAATGTATTAAAACTGTGCCTTCAATTATCAGTTTCACACATTTTGCCTCTGTCTGTTTCAGACTACAATGACAGTGATCAGTGAAAATACTGGAAATATTTTTTTTTTCTACTTTTGTCGGTTAAATAAAGATTCAAGAGAATGACCAAATCACAGATTCTTTGTTTTCCTGGATTTTACAAAATGACAAAAAAGACCAAAAAGTGTACAGGTGGCTAGTAAAAGCTGGCACAATGATTCATAGTGATTATATTACTGGTATAAAATGCAGGGATTGATTTAGAGCTTAAGACATGTGGGTGTAATTTTGTGACTTTGTATAAGCTGGCTGACTAGTGTCTCTGCGTCTGTATAATCCCTGTTGGCAGGATTGGGAGTGTTTTAGTTATCGTAAAGATGACAGAGACTGCACTCTGTAACTGCCTCTAAGCTTCAGGCTGCAGCCCTAGCTGTTATACATCAGAGACTAAGGGCCGAGTTTAATGTTGGGCTCTTCAGAGGAAATGGCCTGTACAGTGATAATCATTTATCTCAACTCTGTCCTTTCGAGTCCAAACACTCCCCTACAGCAGCAGTAAGACACAACAAACAACACAACTCCAGCTTGTTTAAGATTCCTTGGTTCTCGTCTGCAACACTCCCAGGAGTTCTATGATTCCGACACTTTTTTTTTAGACAAAAAGATGTGGGCGACTGACCAAGAGCTTGATTGCAAAACTACAGGAGTTACTATGAAGCTACACTCTGCTTTATAACAGCTTCCACGTTTCTACAAGGAATTGTGCCAATTTATTAAAGAACATTTTTAGGTTCAGTCATTGATGTTGGACAAGTAGGCATATCTTACAATCCACACCCTAATAGGAAATCCTATTGGTGTTACATTTACATTTTCAGCATTTAGCAGAAGCTTTTGTCCGAAGCGACTGAATCAATTGAAGGTTAAGGGCCCTGCTCAAGGGCCCAACAGTGGCAACCTAGCAGTAGTGGGGTTTGAACCAGCAACCTTTTGCTTACTGCTCCAGTACCTTAACCGCTAGGCTACAACTTCCCTAAACAAAGAGCTAATCAGGATGCTACATTGAGATTTTCAGCATTTAGCAGACACTTTTATCAAAAGCGAATTGAGGGTTAAGGGCCTTGCTCAAGTGCCCAACTGCAGCAACTTGGCAGTGAGGGGGCTTGAACCAGTGACCTTCTGGTTACTAGTCCAGTACCTTAACCACTAGGCTACTGTTTGGGTTTTTTTTGGTGTTAAGTGGTTTTGTGTTCAGGGCTCGGTCCAGGCCACTAGAGTTAATTCACATCAAACTCACATCAAACACAGGGGCACAGTCATGTAAAAATGGGAAAATGCCTATCCCTAACTGTTGCCAAATAGCTGAAAGCATACACTATATGGACAAACATATTAGGACACCCCTTCTAATTATTGAATTCATGTGTTTTAGCTACAAAAGTTGCTAACACATAAAATAAATTAATTATATATTCGGAAATTATATCCTTCCAACTTTGCAGCAACAGTTTAAGGAAGGCCCATAAATCAAGGTTTGTAAAGGCATGAAGAAAAGCTTGATTAAAAGAAACACCAGTGGCCTGCACAGAGCCATGGCTTTAGCCCCACTGAACAGCTTTAGAATGAACTGGAACAACATTTGAGGCTTTCTTGACCAACATCAGTGCCCAGCCATACAGATGCTCTTTTGACTGGATGGGCACAAATTCCCACAAACATACTTCCAAGTCTTACAGAAGCCTTCTCAGAAGAGTGATTGTGATAATGTTTTCTAAAAGGGGTTGATCAACAAGCTTTGGCCTATAGTGCATAATGTACAGTGGTGTTCAAAAAAATAGCAGTGAATAACAGTAAAATGTATTATATATTTGTTATTATTTATTAAAATTAAAAAACAGATATGCACTACTTATATGTTAAACAAATTAATGAGGGCGGCAAGGTGCTACCTCGCCTCACCACGGTGCTACCTCACCTCACAGCAAGAAGGTCTTGGGTTCGATCCCCAAGCGGGGCGGTCCGGTTCCTTTTGTGTGCGAAGTTTGCATGTTCTCCCTGTGTCTGTGTGGGTTTCCTCCGTGAGGTCTGGTTTCCTCCCACAGACCAAAAACATTCAGTCAAGTTAATTGGATACACTGAATTACCCTGTAGGTGAATGGGTGTGTGTAAGTGTGTGTGTGTGTGTGTGTGTCTGCCCTGCGATGGCCTGACACCCCATCCAGGGTGTTACTCTGTGCCTTGAGCCCAGTGAAAATCTGGGATAGGCTTCAGCACCCACCACCCCCACCCCCCGCAATCCTAATTGGATAAGCGGTTAAGAAAGTGAGTGAGTGAGAACAAATAAATGAATATCCTCATCCAGCCATGGCACAAATCAGTGATACATGGTACTGTAGGGCACATATTATATATTTTTCTTTTTCAGATATATGCTCACAGCTGCTGTCAAATAAAATATTAAATAAATTTTATGTACAAAATTACACAACCTTACAATGTATGCAAGGTGTGTATTTACCTTTTAGTAAACACAAAAATTAATAATGCAAACTGTTTCACAATGTGTTTAAATGTTAAATATTTCACTCTGTGTTAGATATGCACATAAGCATAAACAAAACAACCTAAATTAATTATTACTATTATTGTTTTTTAGTTACCAATACATCTGGAATGCTGCCTTTGCTGACATTATCTTATCTTCATCTATATCATTATCTTATTTTAGTCCTGATGCAGTTTTTCATTAATCTTTCATCATTAATGCAACAGGAATGCATCCATTACACTCTCCATCAGTTTTACTTCTTGTCAAGGCCCTGCTTTCCTTGCGTGACAAATTACTCAGGTTTTGCATGGAGGAGGAAAAGCTGATCGCCCTACTTTGCTGGTGTAGAAAGCTGTTTTATCCCTCTGGGCTTCAACTGGTTTTCCTCGGCCAGCCACTCTGCTACCTTTATTGTCAAATTTATCACCAGAGCTTATATACCTGATCATGTTAGCCCCACAGTCTTGACACTTCTTACATTGTAAGTCTCTTTTTTTTTTTAACATGAAAGGCATCTTTCAAGGCACTGCAATATTTTATCACTTGCCTGCTCTGCAATTTTGTGCTCAGTTCTGGGTTTTGTAGCCAGCTTTTGTTTACTGATACAATATTGTATTGATTGATTGATTTGATTTTACTACAAACCCCATTTCCAGAAAAGCTGGGACATTTTGTAAAAATGCAGTAAGAAGAAGAATCTGTGATTTGTTAATTATCTTGAATCTTTGTTTAACTGATTAATCTCATTGTATTTGTAAACACATTTAGAATTTGAAATTTAAAACTCATTTATAAAATAGGACAGAAGCAAAATAAAAGTAAGAAGTTAATTTTAAGTTACAGCATTCTGAAACATTCTACAACAAGCAGGTCAATTGGATGATTGGATAAAAAGGTAGGATCCACCAAAGGTTTAGTCTTTGCTAGCAAGATGGGTCGTGACATACCACTTTATCATATCAAAAAAGAAAATTTCTCAGTGCAATATTGCAAATCATTTACATTTGTACATAATTTAGATTGGGCGGCTAGGTGGGTAGCACTGTCGCCTTACAACAAGAAGGTCCTGGGTTTGATCCCTAGGTGGGCTGGTCCAGGTTCTTACTGTGTGGAGTTTGCATGTTCTCCCCGTGTTTGCGTGGGTTTCCTCCGGGTGCTTTGCTTTCCTTCCTCAGTCCAAAGACATGCAAGTGAGGTGAATTGGAGACACTAAATTGTCCAAGACTGTGTTCGATATAACCTTGTGAACTGTCATGAATGTAACCAAAGTGTAAAACATGACGTTAAAATCCTAACAAGCAAACACAATTTAGATCACCATCTACTGTGCATAAAATTGTAAAAATAATTCAGGGAAACAGAAAAATCTCAGTCCATTTATGGCAAAGCTGGAAATCACTTTATGTGTGTGGGCTTAACACAGAACTACGTGAGAAACTGCCATTGCCATGCTGCTTTTATTATAGCCATGGCCACAGGAGTATTCCGGAAAACCATTGTTACTTAACACAGTTTACCACTGCATTGAGAAATGCAACATAAACGAATGGGCTAACTTGACAAGAGGGGGCGGACGCACACATAGAGATGTTTTAATAATGTTTAATATTAACAAAAGGCAAGACAAACACAAGAACTAAGCTAAATGCTAATGCTAATCTAAACACACAAGAAATCTGACTAACCTATACTAGACCCTAAGCTAAGCTAACAGGCTAACACAAAACTTGAACAAGACAATAACACTAAAGAAGGTTTTTAAACAAGATTCCTTAGCATAAACAATCATGCTCTGGGAGCACAGAGGGGCTGAATTTGTGACAACTTTATTCTGTAAAGATTAAGCCATACATCAATTTTATGTAGAAACAGCGGCAAGTTCTCTGGGCCTGCGCTCATCTCAGATGGACCAAAAGACAGTGGAAACATAGTGTAGCCAGATAAGTCCACAAAAAGATGAAAAAAAAACATTCAGACTGTTATCAGCAAAAGATGCAAAAGCACACATCATCATGGTATGAGGGTGCATCAGTGACCACAGCATGGGTCACCTGCATATGTGTGAAAGTTTCATTGATGCAGAGGCGTATGTTGGGATTTTACAGACACATGCTTCCATCCTGGCAACATCTATAATTATTTCAGCAAGACAATGCAAGTCCTCATTCTGTACATGCGACAATGGTGTGACTTTGTAGACACAGAGTGCATGTGCTTGACTGGTCTGCCTGCAGTTTCAATCTATCTCCTATTAAAAATGTTTGACACTGTGATAGAACACTGTGTTTATTTTTAATTCTTAATGTGTTGATTTTACAAAATACAATGAAACTGATCAGTGAAAACATCGGAAATCTTTAGAATTTTTTCAACTTTTGATAATAAACAAATCACAGAGTTTTCTTTTTATAGCATTTTACAAAATGTCCCAACTTTTCTGAAAATGGTTTTTTTATATGCAAAATCCAAACTAGTCTTGGAATGGGTGCTCAGCTAGCACAGCTATCACTGTTATTGATCTGGCTGGATGTCCAAACTGGCACATTTAGCTGTTCCTGTGGGAGGTCTAGGGAGCTCATTACTGGTGCAATTGCAGGACCTGCAGGCTGGTCAAGGTGCCTTCATGATGGGTGGATGATTCATGGACAGTGGTATAAGACTGTATGTGATATTGCTCTCTGTGGGACTGCGACTTTGTCTGAAGTGTCAGAGGCGCATTATAATCTGCAGCTCTTCTTGGTTGTGGCCAGGGTTGTGCAGCGACGGGAAGTTACAACTAAGGAATTGGATACACTCAGACTAGGGAGGCAAAAAGGGAAAAATAGAACTAAAAAAGTTGTGATGTCCATGACAGTCAGCAGGTTAGATATTTGTAATTAAAACATTGCTCCAGCTTTAAGAAACATTTTAACTCATGTACCAAGACTTTGTTACCTATATATTTTGACCCAGAATGTTTTCATTTTGGGAAAAAAAACACAATAAACTTATGACAGAGCTAAAACTAGAAATTAAATTTGTCATCAGGACCAATCAGAAGACCGAATGTTCTGGAGAAACACTATCCATATGGTTGCCAAGAGTTAAAACTGACTTGACAGCACTTAATAATAGCAGTAGTAGTTTTGAAATTATTATTTTTAATAATTATTGTATTTATTTATGACAGAGAGGTATGGGTTTCAGTTACTGAGTAATAAAAAAAAAATCTTAAAATCTCAAGACCAGGCGCCCAGGTGGCGCAGCACACCAACACCGAGATTGTAAACTCCTCGGTTCGAAACTCAGCGCTGCCTCCGGTCGACTGGGCGCCATCTAGTGGGCATAAATGGCAGTGCCTGCAGCAGATACTAATTGGCCACCATATCTGCAGGGTGGGGGCTGGACTATGTGTGGGTGGGTGGGCCTTCATTCGCTGTGTAAGGACCCAGATTTGAAGAAGAGACTGATTTCCTGTGCAGAGTGCATGGGTGAGAAGAGGAGGGCTGTGCACGTGTCAGAAGAGGGGTGTGCAGCGACGTGCTCTCCTCGGATGCAATCTGGTATCCCTCAGCAGCGGAAGACGAATTGAGTGTGCTAAATCAGGAGGAAAATGGGGAGAAAATGCATTAAAAAAAAAAATCATTCAAGACCTTTAAAATGTATGTAAATCACATGTATGTTGACCGTAACTATAAAAAAAACATACCCTGTTTGATCTGTTATGCCTCTTATTTTGATATTAGTATAGGATAGTCTTCCTTGAGTATAAAATAGTCTGATATGATTTTATTATTATTTTGATGAATAACTTAATAAATGCTCAGATTTTTCCCCTATCCAGATAGGACAAGGACAGTGTTTACTAAAGTGACTTGACAGCACTTAATAATAGCAGTAATAGTATTATATTTTTTAAATAGTTATTTATTACGACAGATTCAAAACTCGACGTTGCCTCTTGTCGGCTGGGTGCCATCTAGTGGGCATAAATGGCAGTTCCTGCAGCAGATACTAATTGGCCACCGTATCTGCAGGGTGGGGGCCGGACTATGTGTGGGTGTGTGGGTCTTCATCCGTTGTGTAAGGACTCTGATTTGCGGAAGAGACGCCTGTGCAGAGTGGATGGGTAAGAAGAGGAGGGCTGTGCACGTGTCGGAAGAGGGGTGTGCAGCAACGTGCTCTCCTCTGATGCAATCTGGTATCCCTCAGCAGCGGAACACAAATTGAGTGTGCTAAATCAGGAGGAAAATGCATATAAAATACAGAAAAAAAACATTCAAGAACTTTTGACTGTAACTATACAAAAAATACCCTGTTTGATCTGTTATGCCTCTTATTTTGATATTAGTATAGGGCAGAGTCTTCCTTGAGTATAAATAGGACAAGGACAGTGTTTACTAAAGTGACAGAGGAGCTTTGGTATCTCATTGACTCAAATTCACAGGAAGAAATATGAAATATATGTTGACTAAAGAAATCATTTTTGGCAGTCTGTGTCTAAATGCAGCTGTAGCACTCTTAGCTTTCTCTAATTAGTATGACAGTGCAGGGACATTCACCTCAGTTAATGCTGGTCAGATAAGTTCAGATTTCAGTCTAGAATGCTCATGATCAATTATTTAAACTACTAACGTTGCATCACACAGCAGACTCCCCACCTGGCAGCCACCCACAAACATATATTTACAAATGGTCCTGTTTTTTACCACACAGATGCCATGTTAATTATCAGGAACATTTTAAATAAACTGTAAATAATGACATACAAAACCATAGCATGTAGTGTTAAAGGAAATTCAAAGCAGTGTTCACAAACTGTACTGTGTTTTTATTCATTTTTACTGAAGCATTTTTATTTTATGTGTAGTCTAGTAGTGCAGATGGAAGGGTGGGTTCTTCACACCCTCAAGGGTCCTGAGAACTTGGGTTTAACCCCTACCCTAAGTTTCTTTGTGTATGTTTCCCACCCACTGTCTAAAACTTGCAAATGGGAACCCTTGTCCCAGGTATTTCTGAGTAAGTAAATGTGTGAGTGATTACATGTGATTAATTAGTACCCTGATTAAAGTGTATTCAATGCTTTGCACTCAGTGTTTCTGGGTGGCATGAGACCAACCATGATCCTATTTAAGATTAACTGGACAATGAAAATAAATGAATCATTATTGTCTTCATCACCATGACAAAAAAGCATACATTATGTTTCATGTTTTTTTCTTTTATTTAAAGTTTTAATTAAGCATATTTATATGATTGGCTGGCATACCCAACACCATCTGCTGCAAAGTTGGAATTTGGGTATTTTGCTTGTTTCTTCTCATCTCCAAAAAACATGCCATTAGGTGAATTAACTTGTCTTTAGGTGAACGTGATTTCATGCAATGAATTGGCACACTGTCCAGGGTGAATTTCTGCAGTGAACCCAGTGTTTTAGGATAGGCTCCTTCCCCACCACAAATTTAATTAAATAAAGGAGGGCCACCTCAACTTAACATCCATTGTTTTGGAATTGGATGTCTAAAAAAGTAATCAGGTGTCCACATACTTTTGGCCACACGCCATGCCCGACCTGCTTACTCGGAATGTGTAAATAGAACTGTGATTTATTGAAATGAGCTGCACCGAGCACAAAGAAGTGCACCTCCCAGCTGCCAAATGACCAATGCACTGTCAGCTAGAATAATACTGCCAGTCAGCCAGATGAAGTGTCTTCATTTTAAGCAACATTAAGTTCAGGGGCTTTAATTTATCTTTTACTGCCAGAACTTTCAACACAGTACCGCTTCCATACGATGCATAGTGATGCAGAAATGGAAAATTCATCAAGTGAAAATAATGTGATATGCTTCCCAAATTTAGACTAACATTAGTCACAAAGGGAGGTGTTGCAGTCCACCTGGCTCCCCTGTCAATCATTTTTATGCAGTGTACTACTCTTATTGACTATTTATTCACTCAGTCACTATATGCTGTTGTGTTGATGTCAAGTCATGGCGACTTAAATATATCATCTATACAGATTTCCTTGCAGAATATCAAGACGATTTCCAGGCCCTTCCTCTGTACATGCACATTTATTCATTTATGTTAACACCTATAGATAATTTAAAGTACCCAACTAAGAGACAGTTTTCAGTTGCCGATCCACTTACAAGAATGCCGCATTTCACAATGCAGCAGTGAAGGCAGCAAAGGGTCGATACCCTATCCTGGTGCAGGGTGGGAATTAATCATGGACATGATACAAATCAAATACAGGGCTCATTCTTCAACGTGGGGGATCAAAGTGTGGCCCAACAGATGCAATAATTGAAAATGAACCCAAGTGCAATATGCTTGACCAAGGTAGAACAGTGTCTGAAAAGCATAATGTGGCCAAAACATTGGAAACAAAGTAACAAACGAAAGACACAAAACCCACAATGAAAAAAAAGTGGATAGAAAAAGGACAGAACAGAGATGAAAACTGGTTGTCACAATATGACAGGCTGCTCCGGCCTTCTTCGGCAACCCAGTTATCAACAGAAAAAGATAGGGAACAGTCAAAACAAGCCGAGGACAGCAATAAATGAACAGCAATCCAACCCAAGTGAGGTCAGGCACTAATGTTGGAAGAGACGGCCTGGCTTACAATCTAAGTTTAATTTATTCCAAAAGTGTTCATCAGGGTTGAGACCAGGGCTCTGTGTAGGCAACTTAAGCTCGTTTGCAACACCTAGTCAAACCACGTCTGTATCAGGCTGAAAACATTTACATTTTCAGCATTTAGCAGACGCTTTTATCCAAAGCGACTTACAGTACTGTGACAGTATACAGTCTGAGCAATTGAGGATTAAGGGCCTTGCTCAAGGGCCCAACAGTGGCAACCTGGCAGTGGTGGGGTTTGAATTAGTGACCTTCTACTTACTAGTCCAGTACCTTACCTGCTAGGCTGCCCTATAAGTACAGGTAGACATCAATCAAGCAACAGTTTTTAATCACTCAAACAGATAAACAGCAACCTAAACTGTTGCTACACTGTTAAAACAAATCATTTGCCTTCTATAATGTATTATACACCTGATACCAGTGAATGTGGCAGTATTAACTAAATTTAATCATTAGGAGGGGTGTCCACACACTTTTGGCCATATAGCATATCTAACTCCACACTAAAATTAAACTAAAATTAAGTCCTTACACCAGACAACCCAGATGCTGTACAGCTGTATTACTTACTGTGCAATTTAGAAACCAGAATACATTTAATACAAACTATATCCTGGAGCATTTTCAGTAAAAATATGGCAGAACAGGAAAGCTGCAGCATAAATATGAAACAATTACATACTGCAAGCTCAACATGTACAGAATTTTTAAACAGATGCTTTTAACATCTTGTTAAACCCATACCACAATAAATGAAAGCCTCTCTAAAAGCAAGTTATGTATGAGTGTGGAGTTCCCAATGGAATTGCAAGTGAGTGTATCAGATATCCTCTCCCCCATACACACACAAAACAAACAAACAAACAAACCAAAGTCTATCCCTTACTTTTGTATGTGTATTTGTGGTAAAAGAGTAGTGGGTATTGAAATAGCTGGCAAGCAAGCTAAAAAGTTTTTTTTCTTCACATTACTTTGCCCCTTGTCAATAAAACTGTTGATTAAACACTTAACTCAAGCATGATGTTTTGTTCTGCTTTCGAGCGGCACAGGAAGAAGGTCCAGGGTTCGATCCCCAAGTGGGGCGGTCCGGGTCTTATCTGTGTAAAGTTGCATGTTTTCCCCGTGTCTGCATGGGTTTACTCTGGGAACTCCGGTTTCCCACAGTCCAAAGACATGCAAGTGACATGAATTGAAGATACGAAATTGTCCAAGACTGTGTTTGACATTAATCTTGTGAACTGATTAATCTTGTGTAACCAGTAACTACCCGTTTCTGTCATGAATGTAAATAAGTGTGTAAAACATGACATTAAAATCCTAATAAATAAGTAAACATTCTTCTTTCCAGTAATTTAGAGTGGCTCTTGACCCACTAGAGCTCAGCAAGAATAATTGCAGTAAAATGTACCCACTGAAAAATATAATAAGAAAAGAATATTATAAAACTTACATTATAAAGGCATAACACAGCAATGACTTCACAGTCCATGTAATTACAACTGGTGTCCAGAGTATTCCTAGTTCTATAGGGTAAAATGTAAAAATGATTCCCTACACCAGTAAATCTCTATGTAAAAGATTTGTGTTACTTGTATAAGGATGCAGAGAAGTTGCTGTTAAATGCTAATTTTGGCATTTGAGTTTTGTAAAAACCTGTATATTGTATGGTCTTAAGGTCTTTTTATTGGTCATTAAATAAATGTGTAGGTGTGTAGGTTTTTTGAATTGACATGTAACACAGAGGTAAAGGTAGAATGAATAGGCTAAGAGGGAACTAAAAGCCAGGGGTAGGAGAGAAGTAATAGTAATAGTTGAAAAGTAAGAAACAGACTGTAAGTGTGTAACATATAATGTGTTGGTTTTGAATAAATTATGTGGAATAAAAGGCCGAAAAAGAGTTGTCGAAAAATAATTATGTTGTCAAGGTACATTTTACTGTGAATAAAACTCTTTATTTTTGGGTTGGTGCGTAAAACGCCTGCCAAAAAAATGCAAATGCAGTAAAAGACTGTGGTAATGTCTTTTCACACAAAGTGTTATAGTTTTGCTTTATGGACAAAAATGTTTTATTAAAGATGTAATATATACTGTGTACTGTGGACATTTTTGTATATAATAACTGCTTGCACCACAATTAGTAGCAGCAGTGCTTTATTGACTCAATGTTTTTGCAGTCCAGCCAAAGCTTCTAATTGGTGTTGGAGGAAATTAAGTCTTACTGGGGTAGAGCCAATCTAAACTTTCTAAATATGGAGCACAAAGAAAGGGTAGAAATTTAAATGGATTGTGTTTTAAACTGTGCTCTATCTTACTAAATATAATGTCTAATCGATGTGTTAAAAATTGTAGTGACATACCTGTACTACCTGTACTTGATAACAATCAATGCTGGATGAAGTTAATAACCGGTGCTGTGTAAGCAAATTTAAAGGTCAAAACTAAGCTCTCATGGCTAAGAAATCACCAGATTGCCCATTAAATATGAATTTGTATTTTATGAGTGGACATTACTAACTGCTTTATCTTGTTCAGAGTCATAGTTGGTCTAGTTCCTCTTGGATAAACCAGCTACAAGCCAGGAACACACCCTGAATGGGGATTGGGGGCTTGTCACTGGCAACACATACTTACACATGTACTATATTAAATGTTAAAAAAATAAACAGTGTTTGTAAGACATAATGTACAAAATCCAGCTAATCCCGGTTGCAGGATCTTGCTTCATTGAAAAATTGAGGTGAATGGCATATAATGTATCAACAATATGTACAAATATGGAGTGAGTCTCACAGAGTGTCTTGAAATTATAAAGTACGTTTGTTGAAGTGTCATACTTAAGGTTTTTGATCTGAACCTGCAATCTTTCTATCATTAATGCACTAAGGCACTATGCCCTCACTACCAGTTGTATAAACAGCCTCACGATCAATATTCACCACAGGGTACCTGCAGGCAGATCAGGTTTATAAACATAAACTGCACTTATTCCAGCGCACTAGGAAAGCATTAACCTTTGTGACATTTGAAGGTTTCTCTTTTCAACTCTAACATTCAGAATACTTAATAGGAGCAGGTGTTACAATCACTGACTTTTACTTTGAGTGGGGTTAGAGATGTCCACTTGGGAGTAATTTAGTGATCTCTCAGTGATGTTTCCAGCACTATGACATTTCACAACATCAACCTTAGTCTTGATGTCCATTTCTTTTTGTGAATGTTAATGAACTCACCTCCTTGTTTCTATACTCACTGTCCATTTTATCAGCTTCACTTACCATATAGAAGCACTTTGTAGTTCTACCATTACTGACTGTAGTCCATCTGTTTCTCTACATATATTTTTAGCCTGCTTTCATCCTTTTCTTCAATGGTCAGGACCCCTACAGGACCACCACAGAGTAGGTATTATTTGGGTGGTTGATCATTCTCAGCACTGCAGTGACAATGACATGGTGGTGTGTTAGTGTGTGTTGTGCTGGTATAAGTGGATAAGACACAGCAGCGCTTATGAAGTTTTTAAACACCTCACTGTAACTGCTGGACTAAGAATAGTCCACCAACCAAAAATATCCAGCCAACAGCGCTCCATGGGCAGCATCCTGTGACCACTGATGAAGGTCTAGAGGGTGACCAACTCAAACAGCAGCAATAGAAGAGCGATCGTCTCCTGCTTTACATCTACAAGGTGGACCAACTAGGGAGGAGTGTGAGGACAGTGAGTGGACATGGTATTTAAAAACTCCAGCAGCGCTGCTGTGTCTGATCCACTCATACCAGCACAACACACACTAACACACCACCACCATGTCATTGTCACTGCAGTGCTAAGAATACCACCTAAATAATATCTACTCTGTGGTGGTCCTGACCATTGAAGAACAAGGTGAAAGCAGGCTAAAAAAAGTATGCAGAGAAACAGATGGACTACAGTCAGTAGTTGTAGAACTACAAAGTGCTTCTATATGGTAAGTGGAGCTGATAAAATGGACAGTGTAGAAACAAGGAGGTGGTTTTAATGTTATGGCTGATCGGTATAGTTCATATAGATTTATTCTGTAAAAATAGTCGTCTTGATGTCTAGTAGCTGTGGCGCAAAACATGGATCAGATTAACATCTGCCCTTTCTCTTTAATAATATATTTGAA